>NW_025300573.1:0-906 GCF_018294505.1 Triticum aestivum
AAAATTAAAAAGGGAATGCAACACGAGGACTTCCCAGGAGGTCACCCATCCTAGTACTACTCTCGCCCAAGCACGCTTTACTTCGGAGTTCTGATGGGATCCGGTGCTTTAGTGCTGGTATGATCGCATCCGACATGTTACCCCCGTCTTCGTCCCTTATGCTTGCCCCTCCCAGCTCCACTACACACACGATTGCACATTCCTTTGGCCGCTCCCGCTCAACTACGGAGACGAGTTTTACCACGGTTCAACTGCACCAGTGCCTATTTACCATGGTTTCGACCCCTTTCAGAACACGCTTGCCGCCGCTAGACGCGTGAATAATGAGCAGCGAGCTAAAACTTACCGTAAACGTGCAAAATAATAGAACGTGCTAAACGTACGTCGCGCTCGTGCGTTTTGTTTTGCACGCGGTGCAAAAAAATTAAAAAGGGAATGCAACACGAGGACTTCCTAGGAGGTCACCCATCCTAGTACTACTCTCGCCCAAGCACGCTTAACTTCGGAGTTCTGATGGGATCCGGTGCTTTAGTGCTGCTATGATCGCATCCGACATGTTACCCCCGTCTTCGTCCCTTATGCTTGCCCCTCCCAGCTCCACTACACACACGATTGCACATTCCTTTGGCCGCTCCCGCTCAACTACGGAGACGAGTTTTACCACGGTTCAACTGCACCAGTGCCTATTTACCATGGTTTCGACCCCTTTCAGAACACGCTTGCCGCCGCTAGACGCGTGAATAATGAGCAGCGAGCTAAAACTTACCGTAAACGTGCAAAATAATAGAACGTGCTAAACGTACGTCGCGCTCGTGCGTTTTGTTTTGCACGCGGTGCAAAAAAATTAAAAAGGGAATGCAACACGAGGACTTCCCAGGAGGTCACCCATCCTAGTACTACTCTCGC
>NW_025300574.1:0-906 GCF_018294505.1 Triticum aestivum
AAGTTCCCATATCTCCTCTATGTAACCATAATATGTGACCTTTTTCCCATTCTCGGTTGCTGCATCAAAGCGGACACCACTGTTTTGGTTGGTGCTCTTTTTATCTTGGGCGATCGTGTAAAATGTATTCCCATTTATCTCGTACCCTTGGAAAGTCGTTATAGTCGAAGATGGTGTCTTGGCCAACATGTACAGCTGATCTACAACATCATTGTCATTCATTAAATGTTTTCTCAACCAACTGCCGAAAGTCTCCATGTGGGCCTTCCTAATCCAGGATTCAGGCTTCCCCGGGTTGTCCGAGCGTAAAATATTCTTGTGTTTCTCAAAGTACGGAGCCACCAAGCTGGAATTGGTCAGTACAGTGTGGTGTGCTTCAGTCAGAGAATGGCCGTCCATACATATCGTTGATTTCCTTCCGATCGTGTCTTTTCCACTTAGTCTCCCCTCGTGCCACGATCGAGGAAGACCAATCAGCTTAAGGTCAGGAACAAAGTCAACACAAAACTCAATTACCTCCTCATTTCCATAGCCCTTGGCGATGCTTCCTTCTGGCCTAGCACGGTTACGAACATATTTCTTTAATACTCCCATGAACCTCTCGAAGGGGAACATATTGTGTAGAAATACAGGACCGAGAACGAAAATCTCTTCGACTAGGTGAACCAGGAGGTGCGTCATAATATTGAAGAAGGATGGCGGGAACACCAACTCGAAACTGACAAGACATTGGATCACATCGTTCTGTAACCGTGGTAGAACTTCTGGATTGATTACCTTCTGAGAGATTGCATTGAGGAATGCACATAGCTTCACAATGGCTACTCGAACATTTTCCGGCAGGAGCCCCCTCAAAGCAATCGGAAGCAATTGCGTCATAATCACGTGGCAGTCGTGAGACTTCAG
>NW_025300575.1:0-906 GCF_018294505.1 Triticum aestivum
GTGACACCACTGCCACCCTGACTTACCGTCACGCGAGTCGAGGCGGACGTCGTCGCGGTAGCGACGATGGACGCCGAGACGAGCACGTGACACCACTGCCACCCTGTCTATCTTAGGGTAATGCGAGTCGAGGCGGACGTCGTCGCGGTAGCGACGAAGGACGCCAAGCCGAGCACGTGACATCACTGCCATCATGTCTTAGCGTTACGCGAGTCGAGGCGGACGTCGTCGCGGTAGCGATGATGGACGCCGAGACGAGCATGTGACACCATTGTCACCCTGTCTATCTTAGTGTAACGCGAGTCGAGGCGGACGTCGTCACGGTAGCGACGACGGACGCCAAGACGAGCACGTGACACCACTGCCATCCTGTCTTAGCGTAACGCGATGATGGACGCCGAGACGAGCACGTGACACCACTGTCACCCTGTCTATCTTAGGGTAACGCGAGTCAAGGCGGACGTCATCGCGGTAGCGACGATGGACGCCGTGACGAGCACGTGACACCACAGCCACCCTGTCTATCTTAGGGTAACACGAGTTGAGCCGGACGTCGTCGCGGTAGCGACAACGGACGCCGAGACGAGTAGGTGACACCACTGCCACCCTTTCTATCCTAGGGTAACGCGAGTCGAGGCGGACATCGTCGCGGTAGCGACGACGGATGCCGAGACGAGCACCTGGCACCACTGCCACCCTATCTATCTTAGGGTAACGCGAGTCGAGGCGGACATCGTCGCGGTAGCGACGATGGACGCAGAGACGAGCACGTGACACCATTGTCACCCTGTCTATCTTAGCGTAACGCGAGTCGAGGCGGACGTCGTCGCGGTAGCAACGACGGACGCCGAGACGAGCACGTCACACCATTGTCACCCTGTCTATCTTAGGGTAACGCGAGTCGAG
>NW_025300576.1:0-906 GCF_018294505.1 Triticum aestivum
CCGCAAGACGGTGAGTAATAGCCCATGATACGAGCCAGAATCGGCCAAAACTACGAGTGTTTATGACCGACACGTAAACACATCCCAGGGTTCGTTAACCATGGAAATCACTCAGAGACTCCAAAACAGTGAGTAATAGTCCATGAAACGGGCTAGAATCGGCCAAAATTGCGAGTGTTGATGACCGACACGTAAACGCACCCCAGGGTTTGTTAATCTTGGAAATCACTCCGGGACCCCAAAACAGTGAGTAATAGTCCATGAAACGGGCCAGAATCGGCTAAAATTGCGAGTGTTGATGAACGACACGTAAATGCACCCCAAGGTTTGTTAATCGAGGAAATCACTCCGTGACCCCAAAACAATGAGTAATAGTCCCTGAAACGGGCCAGAATCGCCAAAATTGCGAGTGTTGATGACCGACACATCAGCACACCTTGGGGTTTAACAACTATGGAAATCGCTTCGGGACCGCAAAACGGTGAGTAATAGTCCATGAAACGTGCAAAAATCGGCCAAAATTGCGAGGGTTTATGACCGACACGTAAACACAACCCAGGGTTTGTTAATCGTGGAAATCAATCTGGGACCCCAAAATAGTGAATAATAGTCCCTAAAACGGGCCAGAATCGGCCAAAACTGCGAGTGTTTATGACCGACACGTAAACACATCCCAGGGTTCGTTAACCATGGAAATCACTCAGGGACCCCAAAACAGTGAGTAATAGTCCATGAAACGGGCCAGAATCTGCCAAAATTGCGAGTGTTGATGACCGACACGTAAACGCACCCCAGGGTTTGTTAATCGTGGAAATCACTCCGGGACCCCAAAACAGTGAGTAATAGTCCCTGAAACGGTCCAGAATCGGCCAAAATTGTGATTGTTGATGACCAACACATCAACGC
>NW_025300577.1:0-906 GCF_018294505.1 Triticum aestivum
CTCCGGGTGCCGGCGGCGGCGCCGTTCGTGAGGGGGGCCACGCACCGGAGACGCGTGCCGCCTCTTCGGACATGCCACAACACCACCCCGCATGTATGAGGGCCTGGTACGACGCTCCGATGGCATTGCTACCCCCCCAGGGCCCCCGTCCCGCCTAATCCTGTAGCGTTTGACCACGGGATCTAGCCCTTTGACTTTGCACGCACGGGCTTTGACCAGTGGACCTCTCCACCCGGTTGTGTCGGGTCGGCCCAGAGGGACACCGGGGAGCAACATCCGGGCCAGGCCCACAGCTACATCCACTCCGTGTAGACTCGACACGTCCGTTTCCCCCCTCCGGGTGCCGGCGGCGGCGCCGTCCGTGAGGGGGGGCACGCACCGGAGACGCGTGCTGGGCGTTTGCAACCGCCTCAACACTTCCAGACTTCTGAGAGGCCGCCTACGCAAGATTTTACGGTATGCTACCCCCCGAAGGCCGCCGGCCACAGTCGTAGACGTGCGAAGAGCAATCCGCATAGAGGGAAGTGTTCAGATACTTCTCCATCACAAAAAATTATGAAAAATTACCATCAGTCCTATAGCACATGTGCCCACGTTGTGTAAAAAACTCATGATTTTATCGCGCTCCAAGTATTTAATAATATTCACGCTGCATCGTTACCGCAGAACGTCTACCACCGTTTCATTGCCGTCCGTGAGGGGGGCCACAACCCGGAGACGCGTGCCGCCTCTTCGGACATGCCACAACACCACCCCGCATGTATGAGGGCCCGGTACGACGCTCCGGTGGCATTGCTACCCCCCAGGGCCCCCGTCCCGCCTAACCCTGTAGCGTTTGACCACGGGATCTAGCCCTTTGACTTTGCACGGACGGGCTTTGACCAGTGGACCTCTCCACCCGGTTGT
>NW_025300578.1:0-906 GCF_018294505.1 Triticum aestivum
CTGGGTTCGATTCCCAGGCTCCACAATTTTTTTTATGCATTTAAAATGCTGTTTGATATTTATTTGTGTTTAAATATGTTCAAACTTGTTTAAATCATAACAGTAATATTTTTTATAAGACAGTAATAATTTTTTAAAAAATATCATCAAACAGTAATGCTGGTGGAGAGGGGGAGGGTGTGCGGGGTGCGGGGGGCCGGTGGACCGGGGGGTGCTCGGCGGCGAGGGGGACCGGATCTGGCGAGGTGGGATAGCGATCGAGATGGAGGGGGATCGAGATCGAGTGTCCATGAAATTTAAAAATATTCATGATAGTTCAAAAAGTGCCCATGAAATACAATCGAGAAATGAAGGCTACGATTTAAATACAATCGATCTTAGCTAGTTATCTGTTCACAATCTTCTTGCCCTTGTTTTTCGCAAATGGAGTTCTTCTGTGGAACGGACGTCCTTTAGGTAGGGTGGTCCTGCTTCTTCTTGTGGTGTATGCTGCTACTTCATCATCGTCGTCATGTTCGATTCTCGGGTCGCCGTACTTGTCGAAGTCTTGCTCATTGGCTACTCCATCCATTCCGATGATCTTCCTTTTGCCTCTCCTCACGACAACACGACTGGGCTTTGACGGGTCGGTAATGAAGAAGCATTGGTCCACTTGGGAAGCCAGTACCCATGGCTCATTTTTCACGGTGACGTTTGCGCCTGCGGTCTTGGATTTGGCTTCGGGTATAACCATGGTGGTGAAATACCGGTCTTCTTTTAGGACGCTCTTGGCCCATCTGACACGGAACATCGGGACCTTCTCTCCAGCGTAGCTCAGCTCCCAGATCTCCTCGATCCTTCCGTAGTATCTGTCCTTGTCGTTACCGGTGTAGGATTCCATCGTTACCCCGGAGTTCTGATAACCAT
>NW_025300579.1:0-906 GCF_018294505.1 Triticum aestivum
GGGGGATCGGGCGAAGGGGGGCCACAATACTAATGGCGCACCTCACCGTGGTGCGCCATTAGCATGTCCATACTAATGGCGCACCTCACCGTGGTGCGCCATTAGTATTTTTTTTATTTCAACTCGAGCCAAAAGGTTATGTAGTACCAGAACCTATCTATGTCAAGCCCACTCTACTAGCTCGACTGGTCAGCAGCCAGTTCTCACACCAGGAGGTCCTGGGTTCGACTCCCAGGCTCCACAAATTTTTTTTAGCATTTAAAAAGCTGTTTGATACTTATTTATGTTTAAATATGTTCAAACTTGTTTAAATAATAACAGTAATATTTTTTTATAAGACAGTAGCATTTAAAAAGCTGTTTGATACTAATTTTTTTTATAAGACGGTGCGCGGGGTGCGGGGGGTCAGCGGCGGCGGCCGGTGGACTGGGGGGGTGCTCGGCGGCGAGGGGGGCCGGATCTGGCGAGGTGGGATAGCGATCGAGATGGAGGGAGATCGAGATCGAGTGTCCATGAAATTTAAAAATATTCATGATAGTTCAAAAAGTACCCATGAAATACAATCGAGAAATGAAGGCTACGATTTAAATACAATCGATCTTAGCTAGCTATCTGTTCACAATCTTCTTGCCCTTCTTTTTCGCAAATGGAGTTCTTCTGTGGAACGGACGTCCTTTAGGTAGGGTGGTCCTGCTTCTTCTTGTGGTGTATGCTGCTACTTCATCATCGTCGTCATGTTCGATCCTCGGGTCGCCGTACTTGTCGAAGTCTTGCTCATTGGCTACTCCATCCATTCCGATGATCTTCCTTTTGCCTCTCCTCACGACAACACGACTGGGCTTTGGCGGGTCGGTAATGAAGAAGCATTGGTCCACTTGGGAAGCCAGTACCCATGGCTCATTTTTC
>NW_025300580.1:0-906 GCF_018294505.1 Triticum aestivum
GTGAGCACCCAGCTATGACTTACCGCACTCGTGCAAAATAATAAAACACGGTAAATATATTACTTACACGTGCGTTTTGTTTTGCAAGCGGCGCGAAAAAAATTAAAAAGGGAATGCAACACGAGGACTTCCCAGGAGGTCACCCATCCTAGTACTACTCTCGCCCAAGCACGCTTAACTTCGGAGTTCTAAAATGGATCCGGTGCTTTAGTGCTGGTATGATCGCATCCGACATGTTACCCCGGTCTTCGTCCCTTATCCTTGCCCCTCCCAGCTCCACTACAAAGACGATTGTACATTGCTTTGGCCGCTCCCTCTCAACTACGGAGACGAGTTTAACGCGGTTTCCACCCCTCCCTCTCAACCGCACCAGTGCACGCTTGCCGCGCCACAACGCCTACGCTGGACCCGTGAATCGTGAGCACCCAGCTATGACTTACCGCACTCGTGCAAAATAATAAAACTCGGTAAATATATTACTTACACGTGTGTTTTGTTTTGCAAGCGGCGCGAAAAAATTTAAAAAGGGAATGCAACACGAGGACTTCCCAGGAGGTCACCCATCCTAGTACTACTCTCGCCCAAGCACGCTTAACTTCGGAGTTCTGATGGGATCCGGTGCTTTAGTGCTGGTATGATCGCATCCGACATGTTACCCCGGTCTTCGTCCCTTATCCTTGCCCCTCCCAGCTCCACTACAAAGACGATTGTACATTGCTTTGGCCGCTCCCTCTCAACTACGGAGACGAGTTTAACGCGGTTTCCACCCCTCCCTCTCAACCGCACCAGTGCACGCTTGCCGCGCCACAACGCCGACGCTGGACCCGTGAATCGTGAGCACCCAGCTATGACTTACCGCACTCGTGCAAAATAATAAAACACGGTAAATATATTACTTACACGTGC
>NW_025300581.1:0-905 GCF_018294505.1 Triticum aestivum
GCGAGGCCAAGAAAACTCCTCACTTGTGTGACCGTTTTGGGTTGCGGCCAACTCTCAATAGCTTCAATCTTGGCTTTATCAACTTCAATTCCCCGTGGAGTAACAACATAGCCAAGAAAAGATACTCGGTCGGTGCAAAAGGTGCACTTCCCAAGGTTACCAAACAAACGTGCATCACGTAGAGCAATAAAAACAGCACGTAAATGTTCCAAATGTTCTTCCAAAGATCTGCTATAAATCAATATGTCATCAAAGTAAACTACCACAAATCGTCCAATGAAAGCACGTAAAACTTCGTTCAATAATCTCATGAAAGTACTAGGTGCATTAGTTAACCCAAAAGGCATGACTAACCACTCATATAATCCAAACTTAGTTTTAAATGCTGTTTTCCATTCATCCCCTAATTTCATACAAATTTGATGGTATCCACTACGCAAATCAACTTTGGAGAATATTGTAGAGCCACTCAATTCATCAAGCATATCATCTAGCCTAGGAATAGGATGACGATAACGAATAGTAATATTATTAATGCCTCTACAATCAACACACATACGCGATGTACCATCCTTTTTCGGCACTAGAATAATAGGAACAGCACAAGGACTAAGGGATTCGCGTATATAACCTTTGTCGAGAAGCTCTTGTACTTGACGCATAATCTCCTTCGTCTCCTCTGGATTGGTACGGTATGGCGCACGGTTTGGCAGTGAAGCACCGGGAATTAAGTCGATCTGATGCTCAATCCCTCGAATAGGTGGTAATCCCGGTGGCACGTCTTGTGGAAAGACGTCAGCGAACTCCTGCAAAATGTTAGTGATAGCAGGAGGCAAAGAGGAAGGCACGTCCTCGAATGAAAATAATGCCTCTTTGCACACAAAAGCATAGCAAACAGATTTGCT
>NW_025300582.1:0-905 GCF_018294505.1 Triticum aestivum
CGGTGATTTTCTCTCAGACTCCTTGTCTAGTATTCAGAAGATAGATGACCCTTAAGCGTGTGACCCTATAGGTTCGGTGAAGTATACACATGACTGGAACCCTTTCCGATCAATGATCAACATCGGAGCCGTGGACACCCATATTGACCCCTATACCCACACGAATAAATATTCGAGTGAACCTCCAGTTGCCGTGTGCTATTCCTGTTGCTTCGCGATATGTTACAAATACCCGAGGTGAGACATGTTGGCATTCCCGTGGATCAACAACTTGTCCACTATGCTAGTTACCTCGTTACCGGTATTGTTCTCTTTTCTCGTTATCGTGTTCCGGCATCCCCGTGATCAAATCACAAAGTGTCTGGCCAGACGATGATGGATACCGTAACACCGAGAGGGCCCAGAGATATCTCTCCATCGTCGGAGGAGCAAATCCCAATCTTACGATATCAAGTTACTTGACACACTTTTCCATGAACCCGTAAGCCGTCGTAATAGCCACCCATTTACGGATGACGTTTAACAAACCCCAAAGTTCATGAAGCAAGCATGAAGAAACTCGATACTCTCATGGTCTAAGGAATCATGCAAACGTTAACCATCTCTGTGTTATGTACCATTAACTTGTGATGAATGAATCTCATAGCATAACATCAATCCGGGTCGATTCAACACAAATGTTCTCTTAACATTGTGCCCTCAAAATTGCTGGCATAGACATGCCCATGATCAGGAAAACAGAACCATCATGCAACGCTTGAGCTAGTCTTAGAGGCCAGACTAGGAATACTTCTTACCGTTTATTATTCCACACGTGCATATGAGTCTTCCTCCGAGCCTCGTGGATATTGCAGACTCGAGAATCATTGCAGTTATAGCATGGAACATAAACATAATTATGAACT
>NW_025300583.1:0-905 GCF_018294505.1 Triticum aestivum
GAGAGCCCAGTGGAAGGCACCCGGCAAATAGGAGCCACGTGGCACAACTGTTTGCACCTAAAGGCCCTGTGACGGTGAGCAACTTTTGCCAAGAACCTCGATGAAACGTACCCGACAATCTATGAGGTATTTAAACCTGACGAACCCTAGCGGCCGCTCTCATTGCATTCTCAATCAGGGACAGGTCGCCGCTCGTCTTCGTGTGGTTCCGTCGCCGCCGCCAAGCCTCGCCTCTGCCACCAGGCCTATACGTACCCGCCGGTAGCCGCCGTGTGAGCCAACCAGTCGGATCCGATGTCGCCCGAGGCCCCTCGCACAGTCCTCCCTACACGGCTCTGGCCCCAAGTTCGCCACCGCTGGCCGCCACCACAACTCATTGTCGACACATTTTTCTGCCGACCGACCACCTGGACGCCAACGACCCTACCATGAGCTAGCTATAGGGTGGCTTCCCCTGTCTTTTCCTTTTTCTTTTATGCTATTTATGTCAATATTTTCTACATTTGGAAAATCCATATATACATATGCCATGACATGATGATATGGATAATATATATGCATCTATGGATTGTATGAAAAGTTTGGATGTTCCCGACAAAAAAGAATAGATTTTGGTGGATATATAGATTATATATGGATGTTTACGGATATATGTTTTTATTTTTTGCGTGTAAATGAATGCAATGCATGTATAGTTTGAGAGAATATGTATGAAATTTTATATATACATCTATGGATTGAATGCAATGCATGTATGTTTATGAATACGATTGTTATATTTTGTTAATGTGTGGATCGATATGCGTAAAGTATTTGAAAATGCTTTATTTTTTGGTGATCAGTGATTAATGACATGTTTGTATTATTTGTGAATTTTTTAAATGTTGCAATTGTAAATATCCTAT
>NW_025300584.1:0-905 GCF_018294505.1 Triticum aestivum
ACTCATATAATCCAAACTTAGTTTTAAATGCTGTTTTCCATTCATCTCCCAATTTCATACGAATTTGATGGTAGCCACTACGCAAATCAACTTTGGAGAATATTGTAGAGCCACTCAATTCATCAAGCATATCATCTAGCCTAGGAATAGGATGACGATAACGAATAGTAATATTATTAATGCCTCTACAATCAACACACATACGTGATGTACCATCCTTTTTTGGCACTAGAATAATAGGAACAGCACAAGGACTAAGGGATTCGCGTATATAACCTTTGTCGAGAAGCTCTTGTACTTGGCGCATAATCTCCTTCGTCTCCTCTGGATTGGTACGGTATGGTGCACGGTTTGGTAGTGAAGCACCGGGAATTAAGTCAATCTGATGCTCAATCCCTCGAATAGGTGGTAATCCCGGTGGCACGTCTTGTGGAAAGACGTCAGCGAACTCCTGCAAAATGTTAGTGACAGCAGGAGGCAAAGAGGAAGGCACGTCCTCGAATGAAAATAATGCCTCTTTGCACACAAAAGCATAGCAAACAGATTTGCTGAAATCTAGTTCATCAATATCAGATTTGGTGGCAAATAAACATGCACTTTTCAATTTAATTTCAGAAGCAACACTAGATGGTTTACTATTAGACTTCATTTGTTGCTCAAATTCTTTTGCCACAATCTGATTTTCACTCTTATTCGTCTCCTGTTTTGCTTTATTAGCTCTATTAATATCATCTTTCAAAATGGAATCAGGAGTCATAGGAAGCAAAGTAATATTTTTATCCTTATGAACAAGAGTATAGTGATTGTTTCTACCATGGTGTACAGAATTTTTATCAAATTGCCATGGTCTACCAAGTAATAAGGAACATGCTTGCATAGGTACCACATCACAATCAACATAATCA
>NW_025300585.1:0-905 GCF_018294505.1 Triticum aestivum
AAAAAAAGAGAGAAGAAAAAAAAACAAAAAAATCGGCACAAACTTTTTCAGAGGAAAGTTAGAGACAAAGTTGTTGATATATCCTGCTTGGCTGTTGTTTCACCTCATTATCTTCACTGCTGTTGTGATCTTCACTTATATCTTGCTGTCAAGAGCTACTTAATATCCTTCATTGATGCTAGTTGTGCTACGCCGTGACCTCATTAGTGTTCTAGGCTCGCGCCTCTAGTCCGGTCTAGCCTAGGACCAGCACAGTACCGTCGTTGAGCGTTTATTCAACATTGCATCTTTGAATTGATTATTGCTAATCTTTTGCTACCATATATAGCCAACCCAGCTCCACATATTTCTACACCGTGTATACGTACGCTCCCCTGGCAATCGTTTTACTCAATATTCGGAGTTACTTAACACCGCTGGTTGCCGATCACCGCTTGCTGCATGGTAAGAATGATGAGGACATCAATACAATTGTTACACCCACAGCCCCTGCTGCTATACATACTGGACCAATTACTAGAGCTCGTGCACGCCAACTAAATTACCAGGTACTTTCGTTTCTTGGTAATGATTCTAATGTTCATGAGAATATGATGCTGCCTAAATTGGATACATTTGTTTTGCTTACAAATGAAGGGCCTAGCTTGGAGAAGGATGAACATTGGAGCAAGAACAAGCATGGAGATGATGGCATGCGCAAGGGAAACAAGAACGGAGTTACAAGTGATGATTTCAGGACTTTGAAGCCACCATAATGGGTGCATGAAGCCTTGGACGAAATATACAAGATGCCACTTCATAAATTTCGTCCCGAGGCTATTTTAGGTGCTGCGTCACCTTATTATTGGGCCAGGCCCATGTAATTTCGAAATACATAAGTATAGGCTATTTTTAGAGTCCGTATG
>NW_025300586.1:0-905 GCF_018294505.1 Triticum aestivum
ATTTTACATGATCGCCCAAGATCAAAAGAGCACCAACCAAAACAGCGGTGTCCGCTTTGATGCAGCAACCGAGAGCGGAAAGGATACATATTATGGTTACATAGTGGACATATGGGAACTTGACTACGGACCTGATTTTAAGGTCCCTTTGTTTAAGTGCAAATGGGTCAATCTGTTAGGCGGCGGGGTACA
Organism: Triticum aestivum; assembly: GCF_018294505.1. Classification (NCBI taxonomy): domain Eukaryota; kingdom Viridiplantae; phylum Streptophyta; class Magnoliopsida; order Poales; family Poaceae; genus Triticum; species Triticum aestivum. The sequence goes on from NW_025300586.1 coordinate 193, forward strand.
GGTAGACCCACAGTATGGAATGACAACAGTGGATCTGAAAAATCTTGGGTACACTGACGAACCGTTTGTCCTAGCCAATGATGTGGCACAGGTTATCTATGTGAAGGACATGTCTACCAAACCGAGAAAAAGAAAAGATAAGGAAGCGAATACATCATACGATGAGCCAAAGCGCCACATAGTTTTTCAGGAAAAAGGGACATCCTGGGAGTGGACGGCAAGACAGACATGTCTGAAGATTATGAAAAGTTTCATGAAATTCCTCCCTTCAATGTCAAGGCTGACCCAAGCATCCTGATAAACAATGAAGATTATCTATGGTTACGGCTCAATAAGCAAATGACACAAGCGAAGAAAAAGTTAAGACTTTCTCCCGCAACTATTATGATGATACCATGCCAAATTTGTAACAGACGAGTATGCTATGCCAACGTTTTCAGAGTTCATTTGAAAACTATGAATTTAGGTCGAATTTTCTCTATAGGTGCATCTATGTTCAAATTTTAACTATTCAAATTTGAAAACTAATGGCACTAACAGAAAGTTTATATTTTTTCTAAAACTAATGGCACTAACAGAAAGTTTATAATTTTGCTGACCTAAAAGCAAAAAGAATTAAAAAATAAAGCAAAAAACAAAAGAAAATAAATAATACAGAAAACAAAACAAAAAAACTGGAAAAAAATAAAAATAGCAACAATAAGTATTTTGTT
>NW_025300587.1:0-905 GCF_018294505.1 Triticum aestivum
AACTGTTTTTTTACCAATGTCCATGCAAGAGGAAAAAGAAAAAAAACTGAGAAGGATTGTTTTTTTTTTGCCAAGTTCATGCAAGATCAAACAAATATAGTATCAACTGAGACATAACAAAGTCTCAGTCGAGTGAGACTTAGCAAAACCGAAAATTAAAAAGAAAAAGTGGTAAATACATCACTGGTGCTTGAACTTGTCATGAATGTGCATTTTAGTGCCTGAACTTGCAAAATACATTAAAGTGGTTCCGTAACTTGGCATAGACGTGCATATACAGTTCAAATCGCATTTGTATGCGTCCGCGACGCTGACGAGTCGCGCCGTCATGGCATGGGACTCGCTGTAACAGACAGGGTGTGTGGCCCAGGTTTTTTCGGAGAACCCTCTAGTAAAAAGTATATTAATAATTAAAAACGGGTATGGGGTTCAAAACAGCAACCTGACGCGCGCAGGTGAGTGTGGCTAGCCAGTAGGCCGGCTCAAATTTAGCGTCATAAAAGGATTCATACACTATATATATAAAGCTGAACAACATAAATTTAAAATTTTATTCCAGCAATATAGCCCTGTTGATTTGAACAAGCAACCAGGGGCTGTATAGCTGACGCACATACCACTCCAACTGATGACATCGAATGGTAAAAATGATAAATATAGGTTTATAACATAACAAGCCCCTCTCGCTAAACTAGACCATAGTGTGGCTCAGTTTTCGACGTGTCTATTTTTTTTATTTCAAAATTTTATAAAAAATACATAAATTGTAATCGTGTGTTACAAACAATATACATATATTTAAAACAAATTACATTAAAGATTTCATATAATTTCATAAAATACCAATGCAATAATTTAACAAAAATATACATAATAAAATTATGAATTAAGATTATGTAACATCC
>NW_025300588.1:0-905 GCF_018294505.1 Triticum aestivum
AGTTTTTGCCGTAACCCTCTCTACTCTTTCGCATATGCTATGTGGGTGAAATGATGATACCATGCCAAGTTTCGACATTTTCAGAGTTCATTTTCTAGTGATTTTCAATTTCACGGTCATTTAGCTCTCTAAACAAATAGGTAAATGACTGAAAATAGCAAATGATGTCAGAAAGTGTTGAAAATTGATGACGTCGCTTTGAATGGTGCGTACGGTACGCAAAAGTCCAGGGTTGTAATAAGTTTAAAAAAATGAAGTGCCAGTGTAACAGATAAGTTCTCGTCCGAAACCCTGATACTCCGAAAGAGATTGTCCAGTTTGTACATGAACTGCGTCCAGTTTTTGCCGTAACCCTCTCTACTCTTTTGCACATGCTATGTGGGTGAAATGATGATACCATGCCAAGTTTTGACATTTTCAGAGTTCATTTTGTAGTGATTTTCAATTTCACGGTCATTTAGCTCTCTAAACAAATCGGTAAATGACTAAAAAATAGCAAATGATGTCAGAAAGTTTTGAAAATTGATGACGTCGCTTTGAATGGTTTGTACGGAACGCAAAAAAGTATGGACTTGTAATAAGTTTAAAAAATGAAGTACCCATGTAACAGATGAGTTCTCGTCGGAAACCCTGATACTTCGAAAGAGATTGTCCAGTTTGTACACGAAGTGCGTCCAGTTTTTGCCGTAACCCTCTCTACTCTTTTGCACATGTTATGTGGGTGAAATGATGTTAACATGCCAAGTTTCGCCATTTTCAGAGTTCATTTTGTAGTGATTTTCAATTTCACGATCATTTAGCTCTCTAAACAAATCAGTAAATGACTGAAAATAGCAAATGATGTCAGAAAGTTTTGAAAATTGATGACATCGCTTTGAATGGTGTGTACGGAACGCAAAAAAAGT
>NW_025300589.1:0-905 GCF_018294505.1 Triticum aestivum
AGTTTCTGTATCTACCATGTCATACGGATGATCATCTTGCATTCCGAGTTATTCCTTGCATTATGTATCCTATGTCGGAATTTTATCATTCTGACTAAATCATTGGCTTGTTTACCTAGGATGGTCAACACGCGCGCCAACCCTGCTTCTCAAGAGCAGGCCGAAGGCAGTGAAGCCAGGAATGAAAATCTGCCTCATCCTCCTTCACTAGCCGAGGTGATGATGGAAGCTGAGAGAAACAAGCGGGAGACAAACCGTTTGTTGGAGCGTATTGAACAGAATACAGCACACCATCAGAGGGCTAACGTGGTGTCACTCAGCGATTTTATCAAATTGCATCCACCCACGTTCCACCACTCCGTCGAGCCTCTCGACGCTGATGACTGGCTTCGCAGTATTTCTCACAAGCTGCGTTCCGCGCTGGTAGCGGAGGCTGACAAGGTCACCTTCGCCCAATATCATCTTGAAGGCCCCGCCAGTCTATGGTGGGAGAATTATGGAGCTATGCGCCCAGCGGGCCATGTCACTACTTGGGCTGAGTTCAGCGAGGCTTTCCGTGAACATCACATTCCGGAGGGTCTCATGGACCGTAAGCGTGAAGAATTTTGCAATTTCACCCAAGGCCGACTTTCCGTGGATGCCTATAGCAGAGAGTTTGGTAAGCTCGCCCGATATGCAGCTGAGGAAGTGTCTACTGACGCCAAGAAGCAAGCAAGGTTCCGTAAGGGCCTTAGTCCTGAGCTTCGCCGCGACCTCCGCCTGCATGAGTGCACATCTTTTTCGAAACTTGTCAACAAAGCCATCAGTGCTGAAACTGGTCAGACTGACTATGACGCAACACGCAAGCATGGACGTGACATGGGTTCCTCATCCGGTGCTGGTCCTCAGAAGCGCCGCGTGTGGGT
>NW_025300590.1:0-905 GCF_018294505.1 Triticum aestivum
GCTTAACTTCGGAGTTCTGATGGGATCCGGTGCTTTAGTGCTGGTATGATAGCATCCGACATGTTACCCCCGTCTTCGTCCCTTAAGCTTGCCCCTCCCAGCTCCACTACACACACGATTGCACATTCCTTTGGCCGCTCCCGCTCAACTACGGAGACGAGTTTTACCACGGTTCAACTGTACCAGTGCCTATTTACCATGGTTTCGACCCCTTTCAGAACACGCTTGCCGCCGCTAGACGCGTGAATAATGAGCAGCGAGCTAAAACTTACCGTAAACGTGCAAAATAATAAAACGTGCTAAACGTACGTCGCGCTCGTGCGTTTTGTTTTGCACGCGGTGCAAAAAAAATTAAAAAGGGAATGCAACACGAGGACTTCCCAGGAGGTCACCCATCCTAGTACTACTCTCGCCCAAGCACGCTTAACTTCGGAGTTCTGATGGGATCCAGTGCTTTAGTGCTGGTATGATCGCATCCGACATGTTACCCCCGTCTTCGTCCCTTATGCTTGCCCCTCCCAGCTCCACTACACACACGATTGCACATTCCTTTGGCCGCTCCCGCTCAACTACGGAGACGAGTTTTACCACGGTTCAACTGCACCAGTGCCTATTTACCATGGTTTCGACCCCTTTCAGAACACGCTTGCCGCCGCTAGACGCGTGAATAATGAGCAGCGAGCTAAAACTTACCGTAAACGTGCATAATAATAGAACGTGCTAAACGTACGTCGCGCTCGTGCGTTTTGTTTTGCACGCGGTGCAAAAAAATTAAAAAGGGAATGCAACACGAGGACTTCCCAAGAGGTCACCCATCCTAGTACTACTCTCGCCCAAGCACGCTTAACTTCGGAGTTCTGATGGGATCCGGTGCTTTAGTGCTGGTATGATCGCATCCGACATGT
>NW_025300591.1:0-905 GCF_018294505.1 Triticum aestivum
GGCTCAATGTTGGCCTCACTTCTTGGGTCAAAAGAGGTTCAACAATTTCATCTCGCTTCAAGGATGGGGGGCTACTAGCAACCAAAGGGGAGGGGTTCCGGTTCAAGTCCAAATGCAAACTTGAATCAACCTTCTTCGTTGCAAATAACTCAAGAGCCTTGTCTAGTGATTCGGCCACCGTCTCCTTGTATGCAACCCAACGTTGCTCCGAGTTTACACGCATTGTCTTCCAACGGATGTGCATTCCAAAACCAACATTATGCCTTCCCTCCAACTCAATGATATCACTAGGGTCCATCCAATTCAAATCTTTCCTAACTTGTTGCAAGAGCTCCGCATAGCTAGGACTACTATCAAACACCATGTCAAACTCATCCGGGTCCGGTTCTTTATTGCCTTTCAAAAAGGCGTCTTTGTCCCCATGATGAACAAACACACATGTTCTTCCCATCCCTATAAGCATTCAAAGAACACAAGGTAACATTGCTTCCATGAGTACTAATCCATGGATTAACACCGAATACAAACCCTAATATATATATAAAACAACAACCCTAACCCTAACCATAACCCTAACCCTAACCATAACCATAATCCTAACCATAACCCTAGCCCTAAACCTAACCCTAGCACCAACATAAGAACACCCATAAGAATAACCCTAGCATACTAACAAAGCCTAATCATAGAAATTGGCAAACAAACATCTCACATCTCCATGCAAATCTCTAGATCCAAACAAAACTAGGGTTTCCCCAAACTACCAACAAATGAGCAATGGGAGAACTTTACTTCGATCAAAACAAGGGGATCGGAGATTATTACCTTGAGGGAGGGTTTGACTTCGAAATCCACGGACAAATTCTTCAAATTTGCAAGATTTGGAAGAAGATTTGAGAGGGGGG
>NW_025300592.1:0-905 GCF_018294505.1 Triticum aestivum
GTTAGGCGGGAAGGGGGCTCTGGGGGTAGCAATGCCACCGGAGCGTCGCACCGGCCCCTCATACATGCGGGTTGGTGTTGTGGCAAGTCCGAAGAGGCGGCGTGCATCTCCGGGGTGTGGCCCCCCTCACGGACGGTGATGACATAGTAGTAGACGTTCTGCGGTAACGGTGCGGCGTGAATATTATTAAATACTCGAATCGCGATAAAATCATGAGTATTTTACACGACATGGGCACATGTGCTATAGGAGCAATGGTAATTTTTCATAATTTTTGGTGATGGAGAAGTATCCTAACACTTCCCTCTATGCGGATTGCCCTTCACACGTGTACGACTGTGGCCGGCGGCCTCCATGGGCTAGCATGCCGCCAATCTTGCGTGCATGGCTTCTCACAAGTCTGAGTGTGTTGTGGCGGTTGCGAACGCCCCGCACGCGTCTCCGAGGCGTGGCCCCCCTCACGGACGGCGCAACCGCCGGCACCTGGAGGGGGAAACGGACGCGTCGGGTCTACTAGGAGGGGCTGTAGCTGTGGGTTTGGCCCGGATGTTGCTCCCAGGTGTCCCTCTGTGCTGACCTGATACAACCGGGTGGAGAGGTCCACTGTCCGAAGCCCGTCCGTGGAAAGTCAAAGGGCTAGTCTCATGGTCAACAGCTCCAGGGTTAGGCGGGACGGGGGCCCGAGGGGGGCGGGGGGTAGCAATGCCACCAGAGCTTCGCATCGGCCCCTCATACATGTGGGGTGGTGTTGTGGCATGTCCGAAGAGGCGGCTAGCGTCTCCGGGGTGTGGCCCCCCTCAAGGACGGCGCCGCCGCCGGCACCTGGAGGGGGGAAACGGATGCGTCGGGTCTACACGGAGGGGGTGTAGCTGTGGGTTTGGCCCGGATGTTGCTTCCAGGTATCC
>NW_025300593.1:0-905 GCF_018294505.1 Triticum aestivum
GTTAGGCGGGAAGGGGGCTCTGGGGGTAGCAATGCCACCGGAGCGTCGCACCGGCCCCTCATACATGCGGGTTGGTGTTGTGGCAAGTCCGAAGAGGCGGCGTGCATCTCCGGGGTGTGGCCCCCCTCACGGACGGTGATGACATAGTAGTAGACGTTCTGCGGTAACGGTGCGGCGTGAATATTATTAAATACTCGAATCGCGATAAAATCATGAGTATTTTACACGACATGGGCACATGTGCTATAGGAGCAATGGTAATTTTTCATAATTTTTGGTGATGGAGAAGTATCCTAACACTTCCCTCTATGCGGATTGCCCTTCACACGTGTACGACTGTGGCCGGCGGCCTCCATGGGCTAGCATGCCGCCAATCTTGCGTGCATGGCTTCTCACAAGTCTGAGTGTGTTGTGGCGGTTGCGAACGCCCCGCACGCGTCTCCGAGGCGTGGCCCCCCTCACGGACGGCGCAACCGCCGGCACCTGGAGGGGGAAACGGATGCGTCGAGTCTACTAGGAGGGGCTGTAGCTGTGGGTTTGGCCCGGATGTTGCTCCCAGGTGTCCCTCTGTGCTGACCTGATACAACCGGGTGGAGAGGTCCACTGTCCGAAGCCCGTCCGTGGAAAGTCAAAGGGCTAGTCTCATGGTCAACAGCTCCAGGGTTAGGCGGGACGGGGGCCCGAGGGGGGCGGGGGGTAGCAATGCCACCAGAGCTTCGCATCGGCCCCTCATACATGTGGGGTGGTGTTGTGGCATGTCCGAAGAGGCGGCTAGCGTCTCCGGGGTGTGGCCCCCCTCAAGGACGGCGCCGCCGCCGGCACCTGGAGGGGGGAAACGGATGCGTCGGGTCTACACGGAGGGGGTGTAGCTGTGGGTTTGGCCCGGATGTTGCTTCCAGGTATCC
>NW_025300594.1:0-905 GCF_018294505.1 Triticum aestivum
GGCGAATTCGACGGCGATGATGGTCGGAGCCCGAAGAGGGGAACGGCGACGTGGCGGCGATGCAGGGCTTCCGGAGGCGCGTGGAGCGGTGGGGAGGAAGAGGGGGTTGTGGCGGAGCTTCTGAGCTAGTCGGGGGAGCGAGGGGTGGCCGGAGACGGCTGCTAAGGCGAACGGCGGCGACGGTGGTGTTCGGCCGTGAGAGAGAGAGCGAGGGAGAGGAGGGAAGAGCCGAGGGCGAGTGAGAGAGAGCAGGGGGGGAGGCGTGGCGTCGTCCAGGGCATCGAGGCGAGGAGGGGAGGGCAGGCAGGCAGGGAGAGAGGTGGCGTGGCGCGGTGGCGCGCGCGTGCGCCGGCCACACTCCCCTCCCTCTGTCGGGACGAAGACGACAGAGGAGGGAGACGGGCTGGGCCGCCTGCTGGCTGGGCCGGCCAGCTGGATGGGCTGCACATTGGAGGAGCCCAGGTAAGCTTCTCCCTTTTATTTTTTTCTGTTTTCTAATTTCTGACATTTGTTTTGATTTAAATAATATATTAAATCATTTATTTAACTTATGCCAAATTTTTCAGGGGCTAGATATATTATTCCAGAGCTCCTTTATAATTGGCATAATATTTGGACATATATTAATATATATAGAAATATATTTCCAAAGCAAATATTTATGCATTAATTCCAAATGCCCAAAATAATTGTCCATGAGCCACTAAAAATATTGGTTTGATTTTTATCTCTGTCCAATATTTTCAGAGAGCAACATGAGCATTTTCTTGGACCCTTTTGGAGAAATTTTTATTTGGGTCATTTTCAAAATGATTCTGAGGGTTTCACAGATCCCCATTTCAAGTTTCTGATGAAAGAGTAAACATGATGCAACACTCTAATGCATGACTAGCTAGGGTGTGACA
>NW_025300595.1:0-905 GCF_018294505.1 Triticum aestivum
TTTAGTGGGGGTGAGTTGTCACATCCCTAGCTTCTGGCATTGCTCTAGCCTAGCTTCATGTGTGCATCATGTCTATATTTTTGAAACTTGAATTGAGGAATATTGGAAGCCTCAAAACCCTAAATAAAAGAGGGGCAAAAACCCTAGAAATCTCATTCATTGCTCCAAAAGGCTCTTCTTAAATGTTTGATAATTTTTGGTAAGGGTTCTGGTCCCAACCAAAATATTGAACATTTTTAAGGATTTATTTTTGGGACTTTGAATTTAAATCATTAGCTATTTGAATTTGAATTATATTCATATAATTAGAATATAATTTCAAATACCCCTGATATATTTTATGAGCTTTTGGAAAAGTCCATCTAGCCAAATAAAATTATTCAGAGGAGTTTTTGGCATTGTTTGAATTTGTTTAAAATTCAAAACAGTGGCAAAACGAAATTAAATAAAACAAAACAGAAGAACAAAATAGAAAAAAAGAGGGACAGTACTTACCTGGCTTCACCCGTGCAGCCCACCAGAGCCAGCCCAGCTCCCCCACCCAGCCGGCCCAGCCACCTCCTCCTCCTTTGTCCTCTTCCTCCTCTGCCAGGAGGACGAACAGAGGCGAGGCGTGGCGCTCGCCGACGCTGCCTCGGCCACCTCCTGCTTCCCCCTGGCCACCTCCTGCTTCCTCTCGTCGCCCTGGACCCGTCCGCGACGCCACGCACCCCCCCCAGGCCTCTCACTCTCTCCCCGAGCTCCTCTCCTCCTCTGGCTCTCTCGCGCGCAGCCACCGAACACACCCGCCGCCGCCGACGAGCTCTCTCGTGGCCACCGGGCCTCCCTCGCTCCCCCGACTAGCCCAGAGGCTCCGCCTCGACCTCCTCTTCCTCTCCACCAAGCCACGAGGCCCCGGACGCCCT
>NW_025300596.1:0-905 GCF_018294505.1 Triticum aestivum
CGAGGCAGAGGCCGCCTTCGCGCATGGATACGGCCAACTGGTCGGCGGCTTCCACCGGCATGTCATGGACGGGCAGCCGGCCGAAAGCCTCCTCGTGCAAGTCGAGGAGGAGCTCCAGGAGATCGGCGTCCAAATTCGATTTGTCCAAGGGGGGAGCGTCGCACTCGCTGAACAAGCACGAGAACAGACCCCTGCGCTCTCCCGGATCTGACGGCATCGGCTGCGATTCCTGGTGTCCGGCGGCAGCCGAGGGCCACGGCATCGGCCTCACTTTCTGCGGTTGGGCGGCGGCGGATCTAGGGTTCGGTGGCGTGGGATGACAGCACAAGACGATTGAGAGACTGCCGGTGGAGAAAGACTACAACGCAACGCGTCTGGTATGGGCACATAGGACACAACGCGTCTGGTATGAGCCAGAATCTTCTTTTCTTCTTTTCTTTTTTTCTTTTTTCTATATCTATATTTATCTATCGATATACTTTTTTTAGGGTAATATCTATCTACTCTGTTTCTAAATATAGGGTGTATAGTTTTTGACATGAAAATTAAAAAACATATGTGGACGGAAAATTTCACAAGTTTTGGACGAGATTATACCTGACTAGTTGACATGAGAAAATAGAGAAGCTTGCCTTATATAAGGAAATGTTATCAAATCCCTAAAAAAAACTATCTAAACGAGTGGTGAAACGCAATACACCTTATATTTCGGATTTTTTCTCAAAAATATATACACCTTATATCAAGGAACGAAAGGAGTATTAAACAAGCAAACATTTTCTTTTCTAACTGCACCCCGCTCAGTGTACACATAATAATCCGGAGTAATTAGAGCCACATGATCGAATCCACTCATTTAGGTCTAACCATAAAGAAAACAATAATCCTCATTAAAAATGCGTTTA
>NW_025300597.1:0-905 GCF_018294505.1 Triticum aestivum
TTTGTTTTGCAAGCGGCGCGAAAAAAATTAAAAAGGGAATGCAACACGAGGACTTCCCAGGAGGTCACCCATCCTAGTACTACTCTCGCCCAAGCACGCTTAACTTCGGAGTTCTGATGGGATCCGGTGCTTTAGTGCTGGTATGATCGCATCCGACATGTTACCCCGGTCTTCGTCCCTTATCCTTGCCCCTCCCAGCTCCACTACAAAGACGATTGCACATTGCTTTGGCCGCTCCCTCTCAACTACGGAGACGAGTTTAACGCGGTTTCCACCCCTCCCTCTCAACCGCACCAGTGCACGCTTGCCGCGCCACAACGCCGACGCTGGACCCGTGAATCGTGAGCACCCAGCTATGACTTACCGCACTCGTGCAAAATAATAAAACACGGTAAATATATTACTTACACGTGCGTTTTGTTTTGCAAGCGGCGCGAAAAAAATTAAAAAGAGAATGCAACACAAGGACTTCCCAGGAGGTCACCCATCCTAGTACTACTCTCGCCCAACCACGCTTAACTTCGGAGTTCTGATGAGATCCGGTGCTTTAGTGCTGGTATGATCGCATCCGACATGTTACCCCGGTCTTCGTCCCTTATCCTTGCCCCTCCCAGCTCCACCACAAAGACGATTGCACATTGCTTTGGCCGCTCCCTCTCAACTACGGAGACGAGTTTAACGCGGTTTCCACCCCTCCCTCTCAACCGCACCAGTGCACGCTTGCCGCGCCACAACGCCGACGCTGGACCCGTGAATCGTGAGCACCCAGCTATGACTTACCGCACTCGTGCAAAATAATAAAACACGGTAAATATATTACTTACACGTGCGTTTTGTTTTGCAAGCGGCGCGAAAAAAATTAAAAAGGGAATGGAACACGAGGACTTCCCAGGAGGTCACCCATC
>NW_025300598.1:0-905 GCF_018294505.1 Triticum aestivum
CGGAAGCATGGGCGTCATAACCCTCCCTGCGGAAAAAGCTATTCTCCGCACGGAACTGTCACATCCCCTGGTGCGTCCCAGGACTCCAAGGCCGAAGAGAATGGCTCGACACGACCCAAGAGAAAGACCAAGCCCAATCGCGGTTTTGATCCAGCTGCTCAAGTAGCCAGAGACGCTTCGGCCGTCGAGCAGCCTCCACCAGCTCCAGGTTCGCACGGCTACTTCTCTACTTCGCATGCACCCATTCAGTAATTAATTACACACATCTTGCTTCCCATATCCGCTAACATATATACTCCGCGGCATTTGCCGTTTCAGATAGACCTCGTCCTGATGGTTCAGGGGGCACATTTCAGCTCAACCTGGCCAACAACACGGTTGACAGAAACCAGATGACTACAAGTTCCAACAGGGTTCATACGGATTGTGTTTCCAACCGGAAGCATGGGCGTCATAACCCTCCCTGCGCAAAAAGCTATTCTCCGCACGGAACTGTCACATCCCCTGGTGCGTCCCAGGACTCCAAGGCCGAAGAGAATGGCTCCACACGACCCAAGAGAAAGACCAAGCCCAATCGCGGTTTTGATCCAGCTGCTCAAGTAGCCAGAGACGCTTCGGCCGTCGAGCAGCCTCCACCAGCTCCAGGTTCGCACGGCTACTTCTCTACTTCGCATGCACCCATTCAGTAATTAATTACACACATCTTGCTTCCCATATCCGCTAACATATATACTCCGCGGCATTTGCCGTTTCGGATAGACCTCGTCCTGATGGTTCAGGGGGCACATTTCAGCTCAACCTGGCCAACAACACGGTTGACAGAAACCAGATGACTACAAGTTCCAACAGGGTTCATACGGATTGTGTTTCCAACCGGAAGCATGGGCGTCATAACCCTCCCTGCG
>NW_025300599.1:0-905 GCF_018294505.1 Triticum aestivum
GGTGTTCGTCAATCGTGGAAATCACTTCGGGATCCCAAAACTGAGTAATAGTCCAAGAAACGAGCAAGAATCGGCCCAATCTGCGAGTCTTGACGACCAACACGTAAGCACATCTTGGGGTTCGACACCCATGGAAATCGCTTTGGGACTCCAAAATGGTGAGTAATAGTCCGTGAAAGAGCCCTGAATCGGTAAAACCTAGGGTTATTGATCAACGATACATAAACGCACCCCGGGGTTCGTCAATCATGGAAATCGCTCAGGGACCCGAAATCAGTGAGTAATAGTCCATGAAACGGGCCAAACTCGGCCAAAACTGCAAATGTTGATGACAGACACATAAACACACCGTTGTTCGCCGATCATGGAAATCACTACGTGACCCCAAAACTGAGTAATAGTCCAAGAGACGGGCCAGAATCGGCCAAAACCACGATTGTTGGTGACCGACACGTAAGCGCGCCTTGGGGTTCGACAACCATGGAAATCGCTTTGGGACCCCAAAAAGGTGAGTAATAGTCCATGAAACGGGCCAGAATCGACAAAAACCACGAGTGTTGATGACAGACAAGTAAACGCACCACGAGGTTTGTTAATCATGGAAATCACTGCGGGACCCCAAAACAGTCAGTATTAGTCCATGAAACGGGCCAGAATTGGCCAAAACAATGAGTGTTGATGACCGACACGTAAGTGCACCTTAGGGTTCAACAACTGTGGAAATCGCTCCGTGATCGCAAAACGGTGAGTAATAGTCCATGAAACGGGCCAGAATCGTCAAAAACCGCGAGTGTTGATGTCTGACACGTAAACGCACCCTGGGGTTCGTTAATCGCGGAAATCACTCTGGGACCCCAAAAAAGTGAGTAATAGTCCACAAAATGGGCCAGAATCAGCCAAAATTG
>NW_025300600.1:0-905 GCF_018294505.1 Triticum aestivum
AATATATTACTTACACGTGCGTTTTGTTTTGCAAGCGGCGCGAAAAAAATTAAAAAGGGAATGCAACACGAGGACTTCCCAGGAGGTCACCCATCCTAGTACTACTCTCGCCCAAGCACGCTTAACTTCGGAGTTCTGATGGGATCCGGTGCTTTAGTGCTGGTATGATCGCATCCGACATGTTACCCCGGTCTTCGTCCCTTATCCTTGCCCCTCCCAGCTCCACTACAAAGACGATTGCACATTGCTTTGGCCGCTCCCTCTCAACTACGGAGACGAGTTTAACGCGGTTTCCACCCCTCCCTCTCAACCGCACCAGTGCACGCTTGCCGCGCCACAACGCCGACGCTGGACCCGTGAATCGTGAGCACCCAGCTATGACTTACCGCACTCGTGCAAAATAATAAAACATGGTAAATATATTACTTACACGTGCGTTTTGTTTCGCCACTCGTGCAAAATAATAAAACATGGTAAATATATTACTTACACGTGCGTTTTGTTTTGCAAGCGGCGCGAAAAAAATTAAAAAGGGAATGCAACACGAGGACTTCCCAGGAGGTCACCCATCCTAGTACTACTCTCGCCCAAGCACGCTTAACTTCGGAGTTCTGATGGGATCCGGTGCTTTAGTGCTGGTATGATCGCATCCGACATGTTACCCCGGTCTTCGTCCCTTATCCTTGCCCCTCCCAGCTCCACTACAAAGACGATTGCACATTGCTTTGGCCGCTCCCTCTCAACTACGGAGACGAGTTTAACGCGGTTTCCACCCCTCCCTCTCAACCGCACCAGTGCACGCTTGCCGCGCCACAACGCCGACGCTGGACCCGTGAATCGTGAGCACCCAGCTATGACTTACCGCACTCGTGCAAAATAATAAAACACGGTAAATATATTACTTA
>NW_025300601.1:0-905 GCF_018294505.1 Triticum aestivum
TGGACTATCTCGCAAGGCTGAAGGCCGCCACTTCTCGCATCGACTCGACGCTCTGGCCTGAGGAGACACTTCAGAATGACCTTGAGTCGCTGATGGCCCGCTTGAACACGATCCCTGGTCGAGTGCAAGAGTGGAAGAAGTCCTCGGCTCGGTGTGGTGCAGATGTCGCTCTGTGTCTGGCCCGAGTCCACTGCAAAGATGCACGAGAGGAGAAGCTGGCGGCCCTTCGGGTGGCCAATACCAAGAAGCACGACTTCAGGTCCTTTATGGAGACTTTCCTTGCAGCTGCCACTCGGATCGCCGACGGAATTGACCTTGATGAATTTGTTGCACCTTCCAGCCCTCCACAGGAGGGGTAAAAAACTTCTTCTGGCTCGACTCTTTAAATTTGCCTCGGTATGCCGAGTGGAATTGTAACCGACAAACTTTAACAGGCTTGACGCCTGAGCACTTTCGGTTCCTTTAGATATCGATTCAAACTTGAATTTGGCGTTTGAATATGATCGCCTTCGGCTCAAAATGTCTTTTGCAGGTTCAAAGAAAGGTGCCTGTGCTTAGGCGAGCGCTTGGACTGCAGCTAAGCCTCCGAGTGGGAGGGTCGCTCTCCACTCGGTAGGATTTTTGTAACTTAGGCGAGCGCAGGACTGCAGCTAAGCCCCCCGAGTGAGAGGGTTGCTCTTCACTCGGTAAGATTTTTATAACTTAGGCGAGCACGAGGCTGCAGCTAAGCCTCCGAGTGGAAGGCTGGCTTACCACTCGGTAGGATTTTGATAACTTAGGCGAGCACGAGGCTGCAGCTAAGCCCCCGAGTGAGAGGATTGCTCTTCACTCGGTAGGATTTTGATAACTTAGGCGAGCACGAGGCTGCAGCTAAGCCCCCGAGTGAGAGGATTGCTCTTCACTCG
>NW_025300602.1:0-905 GCF_018294505.1 Triticum aestivum
GGTAGAGCATGAACAACGTACCCAATCTACACATCCTCGGGCTGTCCGTGGAAAGCGCTGGACAATCCGAAAGAGCTGCGGTGATAAATATGCAATTGAATGCATATTTATCGATGCAACCCTTTCGGACGGGAGACCTAGGTTACGCGACTTGATGTGAAAATTTAATCTAGTGACATGATTAAAAGAACGTATGAGGTGGTGGATTTGTAGCTCACCCTCGGATGTAGATGATGTAGTCGATCAGCGAAGGGACAATCAAAGACCAAGAGCTCCAACGTCAATGATCACTCCACCGGAGGCAACACCAGAAATCCTCTAAATTCCACCAAATGAAAAAAATTAGGTCATCACATCACATATAAAGCATCATCACACATCACATCATATCACAAACTTGTTTTAGCAAGACCAACTTGATGAAGTAACCACTCATCATATCCAAATTTTAACTTTCGTCTCTCTATCTTCACAAAAAAAATTACTCTTCCCTCTCATCTCATCTTCACAATACATATATCTATAATATTGAGTATGTATCTAAAAACATAGTAAAACTACACAAATATCCATTCATCTCATCTATCTATCTCACATTGTGCACTTAATTTTTTCACATTTATACTCAATTTCATTTCATTCATCTATCTAACATCCATCTATCTAATCATCTATTACTATACATATATATGCATTCATCTACAACATTACTACACAAAAAGGTAAAAAAAATCTTACCTACGGATGAGGGGGCGACCACCGGAGCAGGGGACGACCACCGGAGCAGGGGGCGGCCGGTCGGGGCAGGGGACGACCACCGGAGCGGCAGGGGGCGGTCGCCGGAGGGGCCGGCCGGTCGGACCAGCAGGGGGCCGGCCAGGCTAGGCCGTGGGCCGGCCGGGGCG
>NW_025300603.1:0-905 GCF_018294505.1 Triticum aestivum
TTGATGGACTCAGAATATAAACTACTTGATTCGGCTTTTTCAACCGAAGCACCTTCATGTTCCGAATCATCCTTCTTTTCATTGATTCTACCAATTGGCAATGCTTCTTTTATTTGAGCCAATTCTTTCTCTGTTTGTTTCTGGCGGCGAGCAGCAAAATTGGCTTTAAGTTTTTTCTCAATTTCAGCCCACTCCGGATATGATTGCATCCGAATGCTTTTAGATTCTTTCGGCAATGACACATGAGTGTTGCCCAAATTTTGCAATTGTGTAGGGGGTGTATCATATGATGTAGTACTAGGTGAAGGCATATGCTTTGTTGTAAAACCATATTTTTGCTCGCCAATTTTATCAATTGGCAAAGATTCATCTTCTTGCAAAACTCTAGCTTTTATTGCCACATAATCAGGAAATAACCCTTTTTCATGTTGTTTAAGGCAAAGAGCACTAATCCTCTTATTCTGGGCTAAACTCTTCAATGCAGCCACCACTACCTCATCTTCCACAAGCTCTCGTAAAATTTACATTTATTCGGCTATGACCAGAAAGGTCTGAAGCCGAATTATGAACATCTCAAGTTGTGTATGGTGCTGAAACATTACTGTCATGAGGTGTAGCATATGATGGTTGTGAGTAACTGGCCGAATAGCTAGTAGCAGTATGGCCAATTCTCCCATCCATCGGCAAGGCTGAACTAGTATATTGCATATTACTTGCCGATGAATAAAAAGGTGAAACACTTTGTCGCATGCTATTGGAAGTTCTTACAAGAGGTGTTTCAACTTGATTGACCAAACTCATTATGTTGTTCATCAGCATAACAATTTCTGGGGTTGCCGATGCATGAGAGTTGGGGTACACATGGTGCATGTTACTAGTATCATAAGAAGTTAAAGCATGTAAAT
>NW_025300604.1:0-905 GCF_018294505.1 Triticum aestivum
CCCCCTTCACCGGTATTACCTACTACCGCGTTAGGGCACACCGAACACCGCGTATTGCCTTGTTATATTTTGTGATGCTTTGTTTGCTCTGTATTCATTATTTCTTCCCCCTCTTCTCTCCGGTAGACTACGAGACCGACGCTGCTGCTGACCAGTTCGACTACGGAGTTGACGACCCCTCTCTCTTGCCAGAGCAACCAGGCAAGCCCCCCCCTTGATCACCAGATATCGCCTATTCTACTCTATACTGCTTGCATTAGAGTAGTGTAGCATGTTACTGCTTTCGTTAATCCTACTCTGATGCATAGCCTGACATTGTCGCTACTTCTGTTGATACCTTACCTGCAATCCTATATGCTCAGTATAGGATGCTAGTTTATCATCATTGGCCCTACATTCTTGTCAGTCTGCCTTGCTATACTACTGGGCTGTGATCACTTCGGGAGGTGATCACGGGCATATACTATATACTTTACACTGTTACGTTACTGGTGATACTGTTCGGAGTTGGGGGCTGAAGGGGCAGGTGGCTCCATCCCGGTAGAGGTGGGCCTGGGTTCCCGACGGTCCCCGACGGTTACTTTGTGGCGGAGCGACAGGGCAGGTTGAGACCACCTAGGAGACAGGTGGGCCTGGCCCTGTTCGGCGTTCGCGGATACTTAACACGCTTAACGAGATCTTGGTATTTGATCTGAGTCTGGCTACGAGCCTATACGCACTAACCATCTACGTGGGAGTAGTTATGGGTATCCCGACGTCGTGGTATCAGCCGAAGCACTTCAGACGTCAGCGACGGAGCGGCGCGCGCCGAATTGGACTGGAACGCCACTAGGCTAGGTCTGCTTTCGGCCGCCCTCGCAACGTGCAGGTGTGCTCAGGGCGATGGGCCCAGACCCCTGCGCGCT
>NW_025300605.1:0-905 GCF_018294505.1 Triticum aestivum
GGATGCGATCATACCAGCACTAAAGCACCGGATCCCATCAAAACTCCGAAGTTAAGCGTGCTTGGGCGAGAGTAGTACTAGGATGGGTGACCTCCTGGGAAGTCCTCGTGTTGCATTCCCTTTTTAATTTTTTTCGCGCCGCTTGCAAAACAAAACGCACGTGTAAGTAATATATTTACCGTGTTTTATTATTTTGCACGAGTGCGGTAAGTCATAGCTGGGTGCTCACGATTCACGGGTCCAGCGTCGACGTTGTGGCGCGGCAAGCGTGCACTGGTGCGGTTGAGAGGGAGGGGTGGAAACCGCGTTAAACTCGTCTCCGTAGTTGAGAGGGAGCGGCCAAAGCAATGTACAATCGTTTTTGTAGTGGAGCTGGGAGGGGCAAGGATAAGGGACGAAGACCGGGGTAACATGTTGGATGCGATCATACCAGCACTAAAGCACCGGATCCCATCAGAACTCCGAAGTTAAGTGTGCTTGGGCGAGAGTAGTACTAGGATGGGTGACCTCCTGGGAAGTCCTCGTGTTGCATTCTCGTTTTAATTTTTTTCCCGCCGCTTGCAAAACAAAACGCACGTGTAAGTAATATATTTACCGTGTTTTATTATTTTGCACGAGTGCGGTAAGTCATAGCTGGGTGCTCACGATTCACGGGTCCAGCGTCGGCGTTGTGGCGCAGCAAGCGTGCACTGGTGCGGTTGAGAGGGAGGGGTGGAAACCGTGTTAAACTCGTCTCCGTAGTTGAGAGGGAGCGGCCAAAGCAATGTACAATCGTCTTTGTAGTGGAGCTGGGAGGGGCAAGGATAAGGGACGAAGACCGGGGTAACATGTCGGATGCGATCATACCAGCACTAAAGCACCGGATCCCATCAGAACTCCGAAGTTAAGCGTGCTTGGGCGAGAGT
>NW_025300606.1:0-905 GCF_018294505.1 Triticum aestivum
AATGCATGATGGTTAATTATATACTTTATATAATAATAATGCAGATGAATCGGCAATGGATGTACGGTCCCCGACTCTCCGGCGAGTTCACTACGGGTTTGAAAGATTTCCTCGTAGTGGCAAATGCGAACAAGCAGCAAGGTTTTATTATCTGTCCATGTGCTGTCTGTAAGAATCAGAAGGGTTACTCCTCCTCAAGAGACGTTCACATGCACCTGCTTCGGCACGGTTTCATGCCAAGCTATAATTGTTGGACCAAGCATGGAGAAAGAGGGGTTAGAATGGAAGAAGATGAAGAAGGGGATGATATCGATGACAACTATCATGATCATTTCGGTGATACTTTCATGGAGGATGATGCTGAAGGTGGGGAAGGGTTAGGTGAAGGTGAAGAAGAGGCACATGATGAGCCCGCTGATGATCTTGGTCGGACCATTGCTCATGCACGGAGACGCTGCGAAACTGACAAGGAGAGGGCGAATTTGGATCGCATGTTAGAGGATCACAAAAAGTCGTTGTATCCAGGATGCGATAATAGTCTGAAAAAGCTGGGCTGCACACTGGATTTGCTAAAATGGAAGGCACAGGAAGGTGTAGGTGACTCATCATTTGAAAATTTGCTGAAAATGTTGAAGAATATGTTTCCGAAGAATAACGAGTTGCCCGCCAGTACGTACGAAGCAAAGAAGGTTGTCTGCCCTCTAGGTTTAGAGGTTCTGAAGATACATGCATGCATTAACGACTGCATCCTCTACCGCGGTGAATACGAGAATTTGAATGAATGCCCTGTATGCACTGCATTGCGTTATAAGATCAAAGGCGATGACCCTGGTGACGATGTTGAGGGCGAGAAACCCAGGAAGAGGGTTCCCGCCAAGGTGATGTGGTATGCTCCTATAATACCA
>NW_025300607.1:0-905 GCF_018294505.1 Triticum aestivum
AGAGAGAGAGAGAGAGATAATATTCCATTTTTATTGCCTTTCGGTTGTTTTACGCCACAGACATATGTGTTTGCAGGCGAAAGAAACCCTGTGCACCATACTCTACTTGATCAAAGGCCAGAAGGTGGACGTGGGAAAGGGGATGATAATGGACCCCTCTCAACGCACGTTCCACAACCAGCCGATCCCCGCTGGGCACTTCAGGGTTAGCTTGACCAGTGTGAAATCAGGGCACGAGGATTTGCCTCCTCCAGTACAGCAGGTGGGAGCGGACGACGAGACCCCGCCGCGGATTGGAAGCTGCAAGGGTTGGGTGCTGCTATGGCCGAAGAATCTTATTCGTCTGGAGCCGGCCGAGAGCACACCAATAACTACCACACATCAACAAGCATGTGCAGAGACCACCACCCCGCCTACGCAATTACCAGCTCCTGTAGTGCCGGGTGAGAGCGGCGGACGACATGATGAAGGGGGTGCAATAGTACTGGCTGATGTAATTTCTCCTGTAGAACAGAGAATGGATGATGAGACGGAGGTCGACCCTATGGATTACCTCAATACAAACGCGTATGAGACATAGATATGATGAGTCAACCATATGACGAATCGGGCTATCAGCTTGCTAATGAGGATATGGATGATATGCCCGGGCAGGGTCGTACCATGGATTGCAAAAAGTCTCTCTTCATGAAATCCTCACAAGACACGCCTGAAGATGCCGCCTCAACACAGGCTCAACTAGCCGGGCGCGAGGGTCGTACAGTACTTAGCCCGGAAACACTGGGGCAGGGGTTAAGGAAGGGTCTGGAAGGTGTGGCCAAGAAAAAGGAGAGGAAGAGGTCGAGGAAGGTAACTGCCTCCAAACAAGCCAGAGCACACAGCAGCCAGACGATGCATTCTGAAGA
>NW_025300608.1:0-905 GCF_018294505.1 Triticum aestivum
TGAGCCTAAATGCGCATGTTGGAGGCCCAAACCAGAACATGCGCTCTTGCCTTGTCTGTGTGCACCGCGTTTGGTCTCGCCTCAAAATAAAAATAAAGAAAATGTTAGAAAAGCGACGGAGATTGCAGCGACGGCGGCCCGTTAGGTGGTGGAGAAGGCGCATCACGTCGGAGGATGGTCCCAGGAATGGGCGCACATCGACGTACATCCGGGCGTCGGTACAGCAGCCGGGCCTAGGGATGCGGTAGGCAACCATAGCAAGCGGCAAACCCATTCCTTCTCAGTTCGTGTGCTCGTCTTTTCAACTACAGCATGCGGTTTTTTTTGTTTGCTCTGTTAAACTGTACTTGTTGATTCCCGTAAACAAATACTATACTTATTCATATACTTACAAAACTAGGACAACCCAGCTCGCTGAAACCATTTCTTAAATGATGCAACCATAAGAATGTACAACCGAACTGTTCAACAATACTTTTTTCAGTAAGGTCAGAGCCCAGGATGATGTGTGGTCAAAATGTAAGAATCTTGCCAAAAATATCAACACAAAGTAGATCCTGAGGATACATGGTTCACATGTCAAATATTCCTGTTGCTATATTTCGAAATGTGTGGAGAACATATATGAATGTCATATTATCGTGAAATGTGTTGTCGATAGATTAGATGAAGTGGCAGATACGGAATTTCGATACCATGAAGGCCTAGGTTAGTAAGAAAATGTTTAAGTAGTTCAGAAAATAAGTTCATGGCATTTGTTAGAAATTCTTTCTCAAATGTAAAATTTTATTCACATAACAGTACCAAAAATATTTCATGCAATTTCTTTTGTGAAATTTAGAAAATGTCCACACATTTGAAAAATGTTCCTCCCATTTATTAAAAACAAGAAATGTAAAAAAAAA
>NW_025300609.1:0-905 GCF_018294505.1 Triticum aestivum
TATGATTTAGATGAAGTTGGTTTGAATACATGATTCAAATTCAAACTCCATATATGATTATTCAAATGCCATTTAATTGATTTGTGCTAAACAGCAGCTATAAGTTGTTCTAACATGCAAGAAAATGGTACAGATGGATTCCTTGAATTTTTCTGATAATTTTTCATATATAAATTATTTAATTTGGAGTTACGGTTGAATTTCTATGATTTTTAGAAGTTTATACAATTTTCTGGAATTTTCTGAATATTTAGAATTAAAATAATTCCAGAAAATGCATTACTGCGTCAGCACTACGTCAGCATGACGTAAGCGAGTCAACGGGGTGCGGTCCAGGTCAAACCTGACCAGTGGGGTCCACTGGTCAGTGACACAGTGCTGTTCAGTGTCAATGACAGGTGGGGCCTGGTCAATGGCCACGTCAGCACAGTCAACTCTGACTGGTGGGTCCCGTGTGTTTATTAACTTATCTAAATAGAAATAAAACATAGATTATTTAGAGCGTGGGGCCCAGGTGTCAGTGAGCTAGGTGGGTTGGTTAGTGGGGTCATTAGCGCTAATGATGACGCCACGTCAGATACGCCGGCGATGAGTCGCCGGTGACCACAGTACACGGCGGCGAGCTTCGAAAATCGCCGTTCGGCGACGGTTTGGTGCGCGACTAGGCTCTACGGAGAGCTTGGAGTGCTCCGCGTCCAGCGGTGCGGGTGGTTGAGCGTGCGGTGGCCGGGATCGACGCCGGCTAGCGTTTGGGCCGCGGCCGGCGCTCGGGTGAGTTGCGGGTTTGGTGATGCAGCGTGCAAACGAACCAGCTAACGCGCTAGCCATGCTCTATGTGCAGCCTCGAGTTCGTTGGACGCTGGTGCGCGACCAAATGGTCACCGGAGTGACGCCGGAGTCGAGCT
>NW_025300610.1:0-905 GCF_018294505.1 Triticum aestivum
GCCTACATATTTATACGAGTAACAGAGCAAGTGAGGATAATGAGTTAATGACATTCATTTAGTTCAAATTTAAAAGATATTTTACTACCAAGAATACGTGCTATCTAATTGCTAATGTGATCTTAAGGGTGCTCTGGCATTCCTGATTAAGATTTTTTCTGGCCTTCTACTATATTTTAGATTCCTATACACTGTTATTCATTTTCTCACATATTGAACTTCTACTTAATACATTCCCTCAAAAGAAAAAAACTTATACTTGATACATTTTCATACATATTGAACTTCTACTTAATATTGTACACTACGTGATATTGCTTTGCAGATGATTTCAATAGTCAAGAGTCGAAATACAAAGGACAAAACCTTTGGACCGTTAGCCTTTGCTTGTGGCTATGTAATGCTACTAGTCACTAATCAGGTACAGTATGTTTTTATGTTTTTTATAGTGTTATTACGCATTAGGTACTACTGAGTAAATTGATCCCTACAATTTGTAATTTGTTGGTGTTAATTCAATATGTAACAGCTAAAATTACTATATACTCTCTCCGTCCCAAAATAAGTGTCTTAAAGTTGAGAATTCGGTTAGCTTTCTCTGGTAGACATAACATATCTTTGACATCCTGGAAGGCACATGTGCACATCCTGCAGTCTTGTTTACCAGGACTTACTGTGAACTTGTGATTACTTAAAATAGCCGCAGCTAAAATATAGTTTGCTTACATGACATATCAGCTGGAATTCTGGGGAACTGATGTCTGACAAAAAGTATTTTTATATAATTTATGCTAAACTTAAATGGTCTCTGTGAGGCCTTGTACAATGCTAGGTGCTTAGGGAGATGCTTAGAAAAATAAACCGGGTTTTTCTGAAGCACTAGTGCCTATTTCTACAGGAGAGAC
>NW_025300611.1:0-905 GCF_018294505.1 Triticum aestivum
AGTGCGGCGACGCGAGGGGCTCCGGGGCTCGATCCGGCGGTGTAGTGGAAGCAGAGGACCACGGCAGAGCTGTAGGACTTGCCGGGGCGACGAACGGACGACGGTGGCCACGGCTACGGCGATCGACGGCGACGGGGGCGCTCGGGCATCTCGAGCAGAGTCGAGGAAGGGGACGAGAGGGGGATTGTGGGCGCGCTAGGGTTTCGGGGGAGGGCGAGGGGCCATGTGGGGTGGGGAGACGTGGGGAGCCCGTGGCTTTGCCCTTATCCTCTCCCGGCGAGGCCGGCGAGGAGGTCGGGGTCGACCTCACCCCTGTAGCGACACGGAGCAGAGGAACAGGAAGGGGAGGGAGCGACCGGTGAGGGGGGAGCGGGCCGGCCTGCTGGGCCAGCTGGCTCGGGTGGGCCGAAGCCCAAGTGGGGCAGGGGCTTTCTCTCTCTCTCTCTCTCTCTCTGCTTTTCCTTTTTTCCTTTTCTTTGTTTTTATTTTTTATTTTCAGCAGCTTATGCATTTTCTGTTTAGCCAATAATGACTTTGCAAAATTATGCCACTGGCCAAAACAATTTCAAAGAATTATTGGGCACTGCCACAAAAAGATTGTGAGGCTTTTGAAACAGTTTGCAACCTTCATAAACTAAAAAGGCATTTAAACTATAGTTTTAGCCACTGTTTTAAAGTGGTTTAGGGCACTTAGACATTTGCAAAAATGTTGGTTCACTACCAATATTAGGTATGGATTATTTGGCACATGAAGAACATTTTAGTTTTAATATTTGAAAACTTTTATTGTTTGCTTGATTTTGACTTTGAATTTTGAAACGGTTTGACCTAACGGTAGATTAGCAACAGTAACTGTGGTGACGTGGCACCATTAGCGTGGGATTACTGTAGCTTGATTATCCGGG
>NW_025300612.1:0-905 GCF_018294505.1 Triticum aestivum
ATTTTACATGATCGCCCAAGATCAAAAGAGCACCAACCAAAACAGCGGTGTCCGCTTTGATGCAGCAACCGAGAGCGGAAAGGATACATATTATGGTTACATAGTGGACATATGGGAACTTGACTACGGACCTGATTTTAAGGTCCCTTTGTTTAAGTGCAAATGGGTCAATCTGTTAGGCGGCGGGGTACAGGTAGACCCACAGTATGGAATGACAACAGTGGATCTGAAAAATCTTGGGTACACTGACGAACCGTTTGTCCTAGCCAATGATGTGGCACAGGTTATCTATGTGAAGGACATGTCTACCAAACCGAGAAAAAGAAAAGATAAGGAAGCGAATACATCATACGATGAGCCAAAGCGCCACATAGTTTTTCAGGAAAAAGGGACATCCTGGGAGTGGACGGCAAGACAGACATGTCTGAAGATTATGAAAAGTTTCATGAAATTCCTCCCTTCAATGTCAAGGCTGACCCAAGCATCCTGATAAACAATGAAGATTATCTATGGTTACGGCTCAATATGCAAATGACACAAGCGAAGAAAAAGTTAAGACTTTCTCCCGCAACTATTATGATGATACCATGCCAAATTTGTAACAGACGAGTATGCTATGCCAACTTTTTCAGAGTTCATTTGAAAACTATGAATTTAGGTCGAATTTTCTCTATAGGTGCATCTATGTTCAAATTTTAACTATTCAAATTTGAAAACTAATGGCACTAACAGAAAGTTTATATTTTTTCTAAAACTAATGGCACTAACAGAAAGTTTATAATTTTGCTGACCTAAAAGCAAAAAGAATTAAAAAATAAAGCAAAAAACAAAAGAAAATAAATAATACAGAAAACAAAACAAAAAAACTGGAAAAAAATAAAAATAGCAACAATAAGTATTTTGTT
>NW_025300613.1:0-905 GCF_018294505.1 Triticum aestivum
TTTAGTATGTTGCTATTGCTTTCTTCATGACTTATACATGTTCCTATGACTATGAGATTATGTAACTCCCGTGTGCCGGAGGAACACTTTGTGTGCTACCAAACGTCACAACGTAACTGGGTGATTATAAAGGTGCTCTACAGGTGTCTCCAAAGGTACATGTTGGGTTGACGTATTTCGAGATTAGGATTTGTCACTCCGGTCGTCGGAGAGATAACTCTGGGCCCTCTCGGTAATGCACATCACTTAAGCCTTGCAAGCATTGCAACTAATGAGTTAGTTGCGGGATGACGTATTACGGAACGAGTAAAGAGACTTGCCGGTAACGAGATTGAACTAGGTATTGGATACCGACGATCGAATCTCGGGCATGTAACATACCGATGACAAAGGGAACAACGTATGTTGTTATGCGGTCTGACCGATAAAAGATCTTCGTAGAATATGTAGGAACCAATATGGGCATCCAGGTCCCGCTATTGGTTATTGACCGGAGACGTGTCTCAGTCATGTCTACATTGTTCTCAAACCCATAGGGTCCGCACGCTTAAGGTTTTGATGACAGTTATATTATGAGTTTATACGTTTTGATGTATTGAAGGTTGTTCCGAGTCCCGGATGAGATCACGGACATGATGAGGAGTCTCGAAATGGTCGAGACATAAGGATTGATATATTGGAAGCCTATGTTTGGATATCGAAAGTGTTCCGGGGAGTCTGAAAGTGTTGTCGCGGTTGCAAACGCCCGGCACGCGTGTCCGGGGTGTGCCCCCCTCACGAACGGCGCTGCCGCCGACACCTGGAGGGGGGAAACGGATGCGTGGGGTCTGCACGGAGGGGATCTTGCTGTGGGTCTTCCCCGGATGTTGCTCCAATGTGTTCCTATGGGCTGACCTAACACAACC
>NW_025300614.1:0-905 GCF_018294505.1 Triticum aestivum
CGGGCGACATCGCGTCAGAGTTCGGATGACATCTGTGTTCGGTGCTGACCCCGAACTTGATTATGCTCATCATGCCAGGCTTGATGGCCGTCATCTCATGCTGGTGCACGTCTTATGGATCCGTAGATCGATCTACTCTGGCCGGCTTTATTGGCCAGGTCCTAACGTAAATCGTACGTGTAGCTCGGAGCCGCTGTCTCCTTGCCTCTATGGCGAGGGGGCGCGAGCTAATGTTCGACGTGATG
Organism: Triticum aestivum; assembly: GCF_018294505.1. Classification (NCBI taxonomy): domain Eukaryota; kingdom Viridiplantae; phylum Streptophyta; class Magnoliopsida; order Poales; family Poaceae; genus Triticum; species Triticum aestivum. The sequence continues at coordinate 246 of NW_025300614.1, forward strand.
AGCCATTTTGTCCCATCCACGTGGTGGTCGGTCTGGTTGATTAGCATAATTGTATTTTAATAGTATTGGATCAAAGGCTTTGTCGTCGAATTGTAGCAGCAACTTGAGTTTGGGGTAACTCCTTACTAGTCTCTCGAAGCCGTACTCTTCAGTGGCTAGGACCTCGGTCCATCTGTTGTTGAGCGTATCATGTTCGGCTTGAAGTTGTTGTTGTTTCTTTACCAGGCTCCACGCGGTGGCGATGAGCTGTCGCTTGAAGCATTCTTGTTCGAGGGGTTCCTCTAGGACGACAAAATCTTCGTCACCAAGGCTAATATCCTCTTGGGAGACAGGTAAGTAGTTACTATCTTCCGAATCTTCGTGATCAGCGTGTTCGAGGCTGTATTGACCCTCTTCCCTTTCATCTTGCTCGGACACGGGTTCGACGGGTTGGTCGGGGTCCTTGGCATTGTCTGGAGTGTCATTATCTCCGATGCCGGTATTACTTTCCCTTGCCCGACGCGATCGTGAGCGGCGTCGGTGACGCCGGCGCTTTGGTGGTTCATCGACGGGCTTATCCTTGTCTGAATCTTGAGTGCCATCGTCGTCCTTCTTCTCAGGTGTATCCACCATGTATACGTCGTAGGTAGAAGTGGCCGTCCAACGCCCGATGATAGGAGG
>NW_025300615.1:0-905 GCF_018294505.1 Triticum aestivum
AGGAACTATGCAAAAATATACTGAGCCTGGAGGAGGAGATCAATGACCTAACAGACCAAAACTCTGTCCTCAAGCGTAAATTAAGGAAGAAACCTACGCCATCAACAAAACCATCACCTTCTCCACCAACAAAGAAGAATTGAGTATCTGGTATGGGCACTCCCCTTGGCAACTGCCAAGCTTGGGGGAGTGCCCCGGTATCGTATCACCATCACTTTTATCTTTACCATTTTTCTTAGTTCGATCCTTTTAGTAATATCTTGATCTAGTAGAATAAAGTTTATGGCATGATCTAGTTTTGAGTTTTGCTTTATGATCCCTCTATGTAATCGAGTCCGTGAGCTATATATAATAAAGATTAGTGTTGAGTCAAGGGCTTGATTATTTTGCCATGATCCTAAGTGGATAAAAGAAAAGAGAAATAAATAAATAAAAGGAAACAAAGAGATAATATGGATCTTATGGAAAGTAATGAGCTCACATAGAAAAAGTATGATGAATAAAAGTTGTTGAGAGTTGACAAACATAGTTTTGGTCATCGTTGCAATTAATAGGAAGTAATAAAGAATGAGAGGTCTTCACATATAAATATACTATCTTGGACATCTTTTATGATTGTGAGCACTCATTAAAATATGACATGCTAAAGAGTTGACGTTGGAAAAGGAAGACAACGTAATGGGTTATGTTTTCTTACATCTGAGATAAATTATATTGTCATGGATCATCCAACATGGTTGAGCTTGCCTTTCCCCCTCATGCTAGCCAAATTCATCGCACTAAGTAGAGATACTACAGGTGCTTCCAAATACCCTTAAACCAGTTTTGCCATGAGAGTCCACCATACCTACCTATGGATTGAGTAAGATCCTCCAAGTAAGTTGTCATCAGTGTAAGCAATAAAA
>NW_025300616.1:0-905 GCF_018294505.1 Triticum aestivum
CGGATATTATCCAAGATGCCGAAGAACAAGTCCGCATTATTCGCGAGAATCTCAAGACTGCTCAGTCACGTCAGAAGAGTCAGTATGACCGTCATCATAAAGACATGGTCTATCAACCTGGCGAAAAGGCTTATCTTCGAGTCACACCTATGAAGGGTGCTCACCGCTTCGGGATCAAGGGCAAACTAGCTCCTCGCTATATTGGCCCATTCACTATTCTCGAAAGGCGTGGAAAAGTGGCATACCAACTGGAACTACCGCCGAACCTTTCGCAGGTTCACGATGTGTTCCATGTGTCACAGCTCCGCCGTTGCTTCAAGGATCCAATCCGAGCTGTGGATCATGAAGTGCTCGAATTGCAGCAAGACCTCTCCTATAAGGAGCATCCGGTCCGCATTCTCGACCAAGCTGAACGCCGCACACGTCAGAAGGCGATCAAGTTTCTCAAAGTCCAGTGGTCGCACCATTCTGAAGATGAGGCCACTTGGGAACGAGAGGATCGTCTGCGCGAAGAATACCCCGCGCTGTTTCCTTCTACCTCCTAAATCTCGGGACGAGATTTCTTGTAGTGGAGGAGATTTGTAACACCCTGGGAATCATGCTACAGTAACCCCCTGTGATTACGCTAATCATGTGCTAAACAGGGCTAGATCACATTTGAACCACACCCTTGTCAAGCTCCTAATTCAAACTTCAAATATAATTAAAGTGGAAAATAAAAGTTTTCAAAAATTCAAACAGAAATGTTCAGTGGGTTCTAAATAATACACTGGTAATTATGGTGGAGAAAACACATTTTTATAAGATGTCTAAATACTTTTAAATGAAATAAAACAGAAAAGGAAATAAACAAAAAAGAGAAACAGAAAACAAAACAGAAAAAGAAAGCAAAAGGAAAAAGGCCC
>NW_025300617.1:0-905 GCF_018294505.1 Triticum aestivum
AATGAGACATTTTAGGTGTCGGTCACTGGCGCATGATCGACGGGCTAGGCTGATAGGTTGGGCACCGACTGCCAAAAGGTGTCGGGGTCACTGTGTGGCTATCTTTTACGAGAAACTTGGCCGGGGTTAGGTTAAGGTCTGGTGGGTTGGTTAACCTAGATTTTTCGACCTGGCTAAGATAGGCTTTATCCAATGGTCAGCCTAGCTCTGATACCAAGTTTGTCAGGACCGGATTTTCGGGATATCAATTTCCCAGAAAATGGCCCTTACGCTCACCAGCCCCAGGATTACTGTTAGCTGATGAGGCACCAACCTGATACAGAAACTCCAAGCAAAATACATAATATGTAGTACTAGACCATTCTGGCCTATGAGTACAACAACTGGTTTCTAGTGGTTGATGGCGGAAGCGGTTTGTGGTTTATCAGTGGCCATGGGACTCCATTTCCCACAAGAACAGCTGACCAGGTTAACTGCTATCTTCGCGAGGCTGTTGTCACCTTTGCGTAGGTTCCGGGGCTGTCATTGCAACGCTCTTCTCCATGCAAGAAATCTGGCCAAGACAATAGCCAGGGACAAGCCAGTGAGTACTTTTGAATGTACTCGCAAACATTATGAACACAGGAGTAACATACTGAATGATAATCATGCTCTGAAATATCTCATGATCACAACATCAGTCACGAAATAAAAATCCATGATGCACGCAAGCAGGTTATTCATATACGACATGAATATGCAATAAGGGAGTAGAAATAGAATGCACCGATCGGGTGTCTGAAGCGACGCCTCGAAAGGATAATAAGATAAATCATGCCTCAGTCGGGCGTCTGAGCGACACCACATAAAGGGCTTATAAATAAAAGAAATAACAAGCATGCCACAGTCGGGCGTCTATGCGACAC
>NW_025300618.1:0-905 GCF_018294505.1 Triticum aestivum
TTTCAACTTGCTTATAGAGCTAGTTCAACTCTAGTGTAAAATTATTTGTACTAGGCTATAGATCTAGTTCAATTCTAGTGTAAAATTATTTGAACTAGCTTATAGAGCTAGCTCAAATCTAGTGTAAAATTATTTCAACTAGCTTATAGAGCAAGTTCAATTGTAGTGTAAAATTATTTGTACTAGGCTATAGAGCTAGTTCAATTCTAGTGTAAAATTATTTGAACTAGCTTATAGAGCTAGCTCAACTCTAGTGTAAAATTATTTCAACTAGCTTATAGAGCTAGTTTAACTCTAGTGTAAAATTATTTGAACAAGCTTATAAAGCTAGTTCAACTCTAGTGTAAAATCATTTGAAATAGGCTATAGAACTAGTTGAACTCTAGTGTAAAATGATTTGTATTAGGCTACAGAGCTAGGTCAACTCTATTGTAAAATTATTTTAACTAGCTTATAGAGCTAGTTCAACTCTAGTGTAAAATTATTTGTACTAGGCTATAGAGCTAGTTCAACTCTAGTGTAAAATTATTTGAACTAGCTTATAGAGCTAGCTCAACTCTAGTGTAAAATTACTTCAACTAGCTTATAGAGCTAGTTCAATTGTAGTGTAAAATTCTTTGTACTAGGCTATAGAGCTAGTTCAACTCTAGTGTAAAATTATTTGAACTAGCTTATAGAGCTAGTTCAATTCTAGTGTAAAATTATTTGTACTAGGCAATAGAGCTAGAGCAACTCTAGTGTAAAATTATTTCAACTTGCTTATAGAGCTAGTTCTACTCTAGTGTAAAATTATTTAAACTAGCTTATAGTGCTAGTTCAACTCTAGTGTAAAATTATTTGTACTAGGCTATAGAGCTAGTTCAACTCTAGTGTAAAATTATTTGAACTAGCTTGTAGAGCTAGTT
>NW_025300619.1:0-905 GCF_018294505.1 Triticum aestivum
GGTGTAGGAGGACGCCTAGCCGGCGGCTGGGTGGTGGAGGGTGTGGCCGGCAATGGCGGGCACAGGGGTGGGCGAGGGAGACGAAGGCCACAAAGCACTTCTCACGTAAAAGATGGATGTTCCGGGCAATGGTTGGATACACCAACCGATTAGCCTTATTTGACTATTCTTGTCACGTAGGCGTAACTGCCAGCGCGGATTTATTGCCGTCAGATTGACTGGCGACTCGTGGTATATTGTAAACATCTTATGCATTGGCTTGGTGGCGGGGGGTCAGGCCACGAAATAAGTGTTTGGGTGGGGTAGGTGGGTGGGGGGGGGTCTGGGATGTGATCGGCTTCACTATCAAAGATCTGGGATGTGATCGGCTTCACTATCAAAAAAGTTTCACACCCAGAGATCTGGGATGTGATCGGCTTCACTATCAAAAAAGTTTCACACCCAAAGATCCGGGGTGTGATCGGCTTCACTATCATCTCTTTCTTCTGTGTTTCACACCCAGGAGGGAATCTCTGTAACAGTTAGGGTAGTTATGTGTTTTGGCATTTGAAACGCGAAGAAATTTTATGTGCAAACAAATTCTTTCATGCATTTACTGATTTTTTCAGCTAAATGACCCTGAAATTGAAAAGCATTTCAAATGAACTCAGGAAATGTTGAAAGTTGGCATGGTATCATAATTTCACCCACATAGCATGTGCAAAAAAGTAGAGAGGGTTACCGCAAAAACTGGATGCACTTCGTGTACAAAATGGACAATCTCTTTCGAAGTATCAGGGTTTCAGATAAAAACTCATCTGTTACAAAGGCATTTCATTTTTTAAATAACCTAAGCATTACCAAATTGAATATAATGATAAAACACACTAATATTAAACATAAGAAAAAAGAATCACTAAAAAAAA
>NW_025300620.1:0-905 GCF_018294505.1 Triticum aestivum
GGGGGTGCGTTTATGTGTCGGTCATCAACACTCACAATTTTGGTTAATTCTGGCCGTCTCGTGCACTATTACTCGCTGTTTTGGGGTCCCGGAGAGATTTCCACGATTGAAGAACCTCTGGGTGCGTTTACGTGTCGGTCATCAACACTCGCAGGTTTTGTTGATTCCGACCCGTTTCGTGGACTATTACTCACCGTTTTGGGGTCCCAAAGAGATTTCCATTTTTGTCGAACCCCAAGGTGTGCTTGCGTGTTGGTCGTCAAGACTCGCAGTTTTGGCCGATTTTGGCCCGTTTTTGAACTATTACACAGTTTTGGCATCCCGAAGTGATTTCCACGATTGACAAACCCTACGGTGCGCTTACTTGTCGGTCATCAACAATCGTAGTTTTGGCCGATTCTGGTCCGTTTTGTGCACTATTATTCACCGTTTTGGGGTCCTAGAGCGATTTACACGATTTGCGATCCCCGGGGTGCGTTTATGTGTCGGTTATCAACACTCACCATTTTGCCCAATTCTGGTCCGTCTCCTGGACTATTACTCACCGTTTTGGGGTCCCAGAGCGATTTCCACGATTCACGATCCCGGGGGTGCGTTTACGTGCCCGTCGTCAACACTCATAGTTCTGGCCAATTCTGACCCGTTTCGTGGACTATTACTCACCTTTTTGGGGTCCCGAAGCGATTTCCATAGTTGTTGAACCCAAAGATGCACTTACATGTCGTTCATCAACACTCGCAGTTTTGGCCGATTCTGGCCCGTTTTGTGGACTATTACTCGCTGTTTCGGGTCCCGGAGGGATTTCCACGATTGACGAACCCCTGGTGCGTTTATGTTTCGGTCATCAACAATCGCGGTTTTTGTCGATTCTGTCCCTTTCGTGGACTATTACTCACCGTTTTGGG
>NW_025300621.1:0-905 GCF_018294505.1 Triticum aestivum
CTCAAGAAAGATAAGAAGTTCGAATGGACTCCACAATGTGAGCACAGCTTTCAGGAACTGAAAAGACGCCTGACCTCTGCTCCCGTGCTGGTACCGCCAGACTTCTCCAAGGACTTCGTTATCTACTGCGACGCCTCGCGACAAGGACTAGGTTGCATTCTCATGCAAGATCGACACGTAATTGCTTACGCTTCACGGCAATTGCACCCACATGAGGAGAATTATCCTACTCATGATCTAGAGCTTGCAGCCGTAGTCTATGCACTTAAGACCTGGCGACATTACCTCCTCGGTAATCGTTGCGAAATATTCACTGATCACCAAAGTCTGAAGTACATTTTCACCCAACCGGATTTGAATCTCAGGCAGAGACGTTGGGTTGAATTGATCACAGACTTCGACTTAGGAATAACCTACACCCCAAGGAAAGCCAACGTCATGGCTGATGCGCTAAGTCGTAAATCTTATTGTAACAACCTGATGTTACAACAAAGTCAACCGTTTCTCCATGAGGAATTTCGGAAACTTAACCTTCACATTGTACCTCAAGGTTTTCTTTCCACCTTGGTGGCAAAACCTACCCTTACAGATCAAATTATCAAAGCACAGAAGGTAGATCCGGGAATCTCCCGCATCAAGAGGAACATTCAGAAAGGAATTGCGAATTGTTTCTCCATTAATGATCAAGGAGTCGTATACTTCGGGAATCGACTAGTGGTTCCCAAAGTGCGCAACCTAAGGCGATTAATCCTTAAGGAAGCTCATGAATCTCCTCTCACCATTCATCCCGGTAGCACTAAAATGTATCAGGACCTACGCCAGAGGTTCTGGTGGACTAGGATGAAGAGAGAAATTGCTCAGTATATTGCAAATTGCGACGTCTGTCATCGTGTAAAAGCAGAGCA
>NW_025300622.1:0-905 GCF_018294505.1 Triticum aestivum
GGCGAAAGTAACAGGTGCATGATGGTACGAAGCTCTCCAAAGTTATTTTGGAACGGAGTCCTAGATAGGATAATTCGCTTTTTGGTACAAAGTTCAGCAAGAACCTTCCAAATATCGTTATTTGGAAGGCCTTTGCTGAAATTCATACAAAAAGGCAAATTATCCTATCCGGGACACCATTCCAAAATAACTTTGGAGGACTTCGTCATGCCCTGGTTACTTCCGGCTAATGATGAAGCCATGGATTTCTTCAATACTTTGACACCAGGAAACCTCTCTCGACCCCTCGGCGATCCTCGACCCCTCGGCGATCCTCTTCTTCCTCTCATGTTCGAGAGGATCGCCGAGGGGTCGGGAGGTTGCCTAGTGTCAAAGGATTCAACAAAACCATGTCTTCATTATTAGGCGAAAGTAACAGGTGCATGATGGTACGAAGCTCTCCAAAGTTATTTTGGAACGGAGTCCTAGATAGGATAATTCTCTTTTTGGTACAAAGTTTAGCAAGAACCTTCCAAATATCGTTATTTGGAAGGCCTTTGCTGAAATTCATACAAAAAGGCAAATTATCCTATCCGGGACACCATTCCAAAATAACTTTGGAGGACTTCGTCATGCCCTGGTTACTTTCGGCTAATGATGAAGCCATGGATTTCTTCAATACTTTGACACTAGGAAACCTCTCTCGACCCCTCGGCGATCCTCGACCCCTCGAACCCTCGACGACCCTGGAACCCTCGACCCCTAGACGACCCTGGAACCCTCGACCCTATAGAACCCTCGAACCCTCGACCCTGTGACCCTTGACCCCTTAACGACCCTCGACCCGCTACCCTAGTTCCCGACCCTCGACCCCACGGCAATCCTCGACACCCTCGTCCCCGATAAAAATTAAGAAGAAGAAGAAG
>NW_025300623.1:0-905 GCF_018294505.1 Triticum aestivum
CCTCTCCCCGATCCAGATGGGACCGAGAGGAGAGTGGGAAAGTGGGGGAAGGGGAGGCGCCCGGCGATGGAGAGGCGGGGCGGTGTCGGGGCGGCACCAGGCGGCGGCGTACGGCGTCGGCCCGATCCCGATTGGATCGGGAGGGGAGGGAGAAAGCGCATGGGGGGCGAGTGGGGAGGAACCGCTAGGGTTCGGTCGCCCCAGGGGGTGAGGTAGGCGCTGGCTGGGCCGGCCTGTTTGGCACCGAGGCCATCTGGGCCAGTGGGACGTGGGAGGGGGTTCCCTCTTTTTTTTGTTTTGTTAGTTTCTTTCTTTTATTTATTTTCCTTTTTTCTTTATTTTCTTTTGTGTTTTCTTTTAGTTTCCATTTATTTTTGTTTTAGTAAAATACTATAATGGCGCCTAATTTGCTGTTAACACATATGCCACTGCCACATTAGCTTGCTACCCAAGCTAAATTAGTTTCGCAATTAATTAATATTTAAAAGTATATAAATAATAGTTTTCACTATTGTTTCAATTATCTTATAGTATTTAAATATCTCATAAAGGTATGGTTTCTCCATCATAATTACCTATGTAATATTTGGTTCACCCCGAACATTTTAGTTTTAAGATTTGAAAACTTTTATTGTTTGCTTAATTTTTAAAGTTTGAACTAGGTTTCGAACTGGCGCGAGTCTATAAACAGTAATCCGAGGTGACGTGGCATCATTAGCGGAGGCTTACTGTAGCTTAACTATCCGGGCGTCACAATTCTCCTCCACTACAAGAAATCTCGTCCCGAGATTTAAGAGGGGAGTAAGGGGGGAAGGTTTGGTAACGAATATAGCGGGTCTTCTCATCCTGGCTTGCTCTTCTCGAAGAGGTCAATCCAATATATTGATGCCTTCATACTTCTGCTT
>NW_025300624.1:0-905 GCF_018294505.1 Triticum aestivum
CGGCGCGCCCCCGAGCTCGCTGACCCTCCCTGCACGATCCCCGTGAGTCCCTGCTCCGTTTCCCCCTAACCCCAAGTTCGATTTCGAGCTCTAGCCGCCCCCTCTACCGGAGCCGAGACGCTCCGCCGCACGGACTCGTCGCCGGCGAAGCCCCGGTGACCAAATGGCCCCGCGCGTGCGTCCGTTGCACTCGCAACGACCCGTGGAGCAACGCTAGCGTGGCAGCTAGCTTGTTTGCAAGCCGCAACACTAACCCCGCACCCACCCGAGCTCCGGCCGCCGCCTCGGGCTCCACTCCGGCGGACTCCGTCCACCCCCGCACCTCCCGTTGGCCCCCCTAGGTGCGCACGGGCACGGGCTACCTTCTGGTGCCCTTCGCGCGTCCAGCCGTCGCCCGTAGCGCAACCCCGGTGATCTTCCGCCGCGTTCTGGGTCGCCGCCGGCCGAACTCCGGTGGCCAGTGACGTGGCTGGCTTAATTAGCCACTAATCACCGCTTTGTGACACTGACAGCTGGGCCCCATGCCCTTAATTAACCACGGCTTAAACTTCTGTTAGTTTAGATTAATCACAGTGGCCCCACACGTCAGCTTTGACCATGCTGACGTGGCCTTTGACCCGGCCCCACCTGCCATTGACACTAAACAGCCCTGGGTCACTGACCAGTGGACCCCACTGGTCAGGTTTGACCTGGAGGCGCCCTGTTGACCTGCTGACGTCAAGGTGATGACATGCTGACGCCATAATTCATTTTCTGGAATTATTTTAATTCTAAATAATCAGAAAATTCCAGAAAATTGTAAAAACTTCTAAAAATCATAGAAATTCAACCGTAACTCCAAATTAAATAATTTATATATGAAAAATTATCAGAAAAATTCAAGGAATCCATCTGTACCATTTTCA
>NW_025300625.1:0-905 GCF_018294505.1 Triticum aestivum
AAAGTCGACTTCCACCAAAGCGATATCCATCATCTCATCGAAAGACGGGACACCTTTGCCTCTATCAAGTGGTATCAGATTTCCAGGTTGCTCGGTGAGATTTTACAGTTTTTCGTAGTTTAGATCGAGTCTGTTCTTCATACCTACAGTCCACGAAAAAGCCACAAAAAAAATTAGGGTTAGTTCATCATATCCGAACCAATCTGAGCCTTTGCATAATCTTTTTAGGGTTTTGCTTTGTTGAATTTGCGGTTGCATCGTCGTGTCTAGTTGCTGGTCTTAGAGTCTAGTCTTTTAGAGTTTCGAGTTCTGGTCATAAGTTGTCACGCCGCCGCCGCACCATCATCATCGCCCCTGCCATCTACCACCACCGCACCGAATCCGTATCCATATACCACCACTAATCCGTGTCCATATACCACCACCGATCCATATCCATATACTACCACCGCTACCACCACCGCTGCCATATACCACCACCATATATCCACCACCAATCCGAGTTCTTTGCTTTTAGGTTTGTTTTCGGGATCCATCTAGATTCCGATTCGTGTTTCCTTGCCGGAGTAGGTTTCGGAAAAAAAAAGAGTCGGGTAGCCACGCTCCGTTTAGGCCCAAAATTTTTCGAAAACGCATTTTTCGAAAAATTTTCTGGCTATCCTATTTTTAGGTGTTTCTGAGTGTTTTGAGACAGGTGCCATTATAGGAAGTTTTTTTGACCCGTTTCCAGTTTTTGGGTCCGGGCAGTAAAAAAAAAAAAATTGGTCAAAAAAATTTCGTGCCCATCCTGTCAGTTTGAGCTAAGAAGAGTTTTGAGACACTCGCCATTATAGTGATTTTTCGCAAAAAAAAAAGCAGCGCAAAAAAAAAAAGAGCGCAAAAAAAAAAGAGCGAAAAAAAAATTC
>NW_025300626.1:0-905 GCF_018294505.1 Triticum aestivum
TGGTAACCAACCCACGTGGTTCACCATCTCATCATGATTCCGATGCATCGATAATAAAGAGCTAAAAATGACATGCATATAAAGGGGTATCATAGTCATGGTCAAAGGGCTGCTTGCCTTGGTTGGCTTGATCTTCAAAGTCTTCAGGCTCTGCTCCTCCTTCTTCCTCAGCTACCTCGTCAAACACGGGGTCTAACGTCGCAAGAAAACAACGGGAAAATAAGACAATAATAAAAACAGAAAAGTCAAAGTGCTCACAAAAATGTCAACTTATTTTTGTAAAATACTAAGAGGAAGGCTAGGAAGGGGACAACTTTTGGTTTTGGTTTTGGAGCAGCAAAATAGGAGTTATGGATTTTCAAAGGCCTATTTAAATGCTAAAAACCACATTTAAATATTTACAGAGAATAAAAGGTGGTTGGATTTGAATGAAAGTTGCACCATTAAATAGGTTGCAATATTCTAGGAATTTAGAAATTGGAATCAATGCATTTGGATTAATATTCTGTCCTGTGGAATTTTTGGAAATAATACAAAAAAGGAAAAAGAGAAACGGCGCTGTGCCACTGGGCCAGAGAGGCCACAGCAGCAGCAGGCCCAGGGGGGGGGGGAAACCCAGCCCACGCGGCCGCCACATCGAAGGCGTAAAGGCTGAATACGCCTTCAGCCGACGGCGGATCGGTGCGCGCGCGCGCGCACGTTTTAAACCCGACGGGTGGATCCCACCCGTCAGGGCGTGTGGCTGACGGGCCGGCCCCACGGCGGCCGTCGTCTACCTCCGGCCAGAGGCGACGGCGAGCTCGCCGGCGGCGATACAGGGCACGGGAAGGGGCGCGGAGGCTACCGTTGGACTCAGGAGCGAGTCGCGGTTCTGGTGGTGGTGGAGACGGTCGCCGGGGTGGCCT
>NW_025300627.1:0-905 GCF_018294505.1 Triticum aestivum
GGAAAACCACCGGTCTCGGGCGCTGCCGGAGCCAGCTCGCAGTTCAGCATGGGGAGGCGGAGGTGGTCGATGCCAATGGTGGAGAGGGACGAGAGCCAGCCAGGGAGCCAGCCGGAGCCGAGGCAGCCAAGATGGAGGGCGTCGGGTCCGAATCCAGCCACGGACAACCCCCCCTCCCCCCCCCCCCCGAGAAGGAGGGGGCGGATCCGGAGGCTGGCATGCCAGATCCGGCACGGGAGAGGCAGGGAGAGACCTCAAAAGTGCAGCTTGCTTGCAAAATATATTTGTCTGAACCCTAACTGAATTTTTTGACAGTAGCTAACTGTACCTAACAATAACGGTGCCGGCGTCGCCACAGTTGAGGGGAGGGAGGGAGGGAATGCGGAAGGGTGGAGAGGGAGGAAGGAGGAAGGAGGAGAGGTACCTGGGCGGGCGCGGCCGGTCGCCGGAGGGGTCGGGGTCGGGGTCGGCGAAGGGGTCGGGGTCAGGGTCCGAGCTCGTCTGGGTCCTCGTAGTCGAAGAGCAAGACGGCGACGGTCCTCCTGGGCGCCTCGGTTGGTCGTGGGGAGGCCGACGGCCACGTGCTTCGCGGGTCAGCGGCGGTCATCGTCCTGCACCCCGTGCCCGGACTGAAGTAGAGGCGGCGCAGGGCAGGGGCCGACGCGGGGAGGCTATCGGCGATGGTGAGGTCGCGGAGGCGTCGGCGATGGCGGAGCTGCAGTGGTGGGGGGCGCGGGGGCACGGGGGCGGCGGCGCATGTAGGGGCGATGGCGGCGTGGGTCGAGGCGCGGGGGGGTAAGTGGATCTGGCGAGAGGGAGGGACGAAGGGGTCGGGCGAGTTAGAGCTAGGGGGAAGATTACTAATGGCGCACCCACTAGCGGTGCGCCATTAGTATGTTTTTTTT
>NW_025300628.1:0-905 GCF_018294505.1 Triticum aestivum
AATAGTACAGATGGATAGATTGGATTTTTCTGATCATTTTTCATATATAATTTGTCCAATTTGGAGTTACAGAATAAAAGTTATGAATTTTTGAAGTTTAAATAATATTCTGGAATTTCCTGATTTAATTTAAATCCAGAAATTCAATTACTGCGTCAGCCTGACGTCAGTGTGACGTCAGCAGGTCAACGGAACAGGTCTGGGTCAAACCTGACAGTGGGTCCCGCATGTCAGGGTGATTATTTTAATTAAAACTTAATTAAAACTAATCCTGTTTAATTAACAGGGCTGGGCCCCACCTGTCATTGACTCAGGGGAGTCAACCAGGGCCCACCCGTGGTCAAAGTCAATGTCGGCTGCCGGCGTTTAGTCGCCGGCGAGCCCGACGCGGCGGCGAAAGTGGTTTTGGTCATTTCGGCCACCAAACGGACCGCGGAGACCACCGGAGTGGAGCTGAGGGCAACCCGCAGCTCTTGGCGGAGCCCGTTGGGGTCGGGGTGGCCGGAGTCGACGGCGGCAAGCTCGGCTGCGGCCGCCGGGGTTCGGTCGTGCACGGGAACGGTGCTGGAGCTCGAAGTCGAGCAAAGCGAGGCGCTAGGGATGCTCTACGGGGTTTTGCGAACTCGTTGGACTCGCCGGGGTGACCAAATGGTCACCGGAGCTGCGTCGACGGCGAGCTCGGCGACGGCGGAGGTTCGGCCGTGGTGGGGAGGAGGCTACGGTGAGGGAACGAGGGGAAGGAGAGGGGGAAACGGTGGCGTAGCTCACCGCGGTTGCAGTGGGCGTCGAAGCGGGCTCGGGGACGCGCTGGAGACGGCGAATTCGACGGCGACGGTGGTCGGAGCCCGAAGAGGGGAACGGCGACGTGGCGGCGATGCAGGGCTTCCGGGGAGCTGTGGAGCGGT
>NW_025300629.1:0-905 GCF_018294505.1 Triticum aestivum
AATTATTTTTGCTATTAAAGTTTCTAACAAAAAAAGTTCTTTATGAAAATTCTTTTAGCTTTCAATGATTTTGAACAGAAAATACTTCGATAATTTTAGTTGAATCAATTTTATTTATGTTATTAAAATTTATTTTATTTTGTTTGTACTTATATATTTTATTAAAGTTTATATTATTTTGTTTCTAATTCATTTTAAAATCTTAAAAATACAATTATATATCAAAAAAATCAGAAAATAAAACTAATTCATTTTAAATTCTTAAAAATACAAATAATATATCAAAAAAATCAGAAAAATAAAACTAATTCATTTTAAAATCTTAAAAATACAATTATATATCAAAAAATAGAAAAATAAAACTAATTCATTTTAAAATCCCTTGAAGGTTTGACAAAAGGTTTGATACATCATTCAGTTCATCGACCAAATACAAAGTTTGGTACAATAAATTATTACACATCAATTCTTCCCTTGTGTCCCTGCTTGCTTACGATTGTGTCGTATCCATGGAGCATCCTCATCATTTAACTTAATGCTTGGGTCAGTGTTCACTTTGAAGGGCGGAATTTCACCAAACATATTATAATCTTCTGACATGTCTGTCTTGTCCTCCACTCCCACGATGTTTCTTTTCCCTGAAAGAACAATGTGGCGCTTTGGATCATCGCATGATGTACTGATCGTTTTCTTATCTTTCCGTTTCCTCGGTTTGCTACTCATGTCCTTCAAATAAAAAACCTGAGCGACATCTTTGGCAAGGACGAATGGTTCGTCAAGGTAACCAAGATTGTTGAAATCCACCATTGTCATTCTGTATTGCTCGTCCACCTTTACCCCACCTCCTGTTAGCTTGAACCATTTGCACCGGAACAAAGGGACCTTAAAGGAGGGTCCATAGTCAA
>NW_025300630.1:0-905 GCF_018294505.1 Triticum aestivum
ATCAGTCCTATAGCCCATGTGCCCACGTTGTGTAAAAAACTCATGATTTTATCGCGCTCCAAGTATTTAATAATATTCACGCTGCATCGTTACCGCAGAACGTCTACTACCGTTTCATTGCCGTCCGTGAGGGGGGCCACAACCCGGAGACGCGTGCCGCCTCTTCGGACATGCCACAACACCACCCCGCATGTATGAGGGCCCGGTACGATGCTCCGGTGGCATTGCTACCCCCCAAGGCCCCCGTCCCGGCTAACCCTGTAGCGTTTGACCACAGGATCTAGCCCTTTGACTTTGCACGGACGGGCTTTGACCAGTGGACCTCTCCACCCGGTTGTGTTAGGTCGGCCCAGAGGAACACTTTGGAGCAACATCCGGGCCAAACCCACAGCTACATCCACTCCGTGTAGACCCGACGCGTCCGTTTCCCCCCTCCAGGTGCCGGCGGCGGCGGTGTCCGTGAGGGGGGGGGCACACCCCGGAGACGCGTGCTGGGCGTTTGCAACCGCCTCAACACTTCCAGATTTGTGAGAGGCCGCCTACGCAAGATTTGACGGTATGCTAGCCCCCGGAGGCCGCCGGCCATAGTCGTAGACGTGCGAAGAGCAATCCGCGTAGAGGGAAGTGTTCAGATACTTCTCCATCACAAAAAATTATGAAAACTTACCATCAGTCCTATAGCCCATGTGCCCACGTTGTGTAAAAAACTCATGATTTTATCGCGCTCCAAGTATTTAATAATATTCACGCTGCATCGTTACCGCAGAACGTCTACTACCGTTTCATTGCCGTCCGTGAGGGGGGCCACAACCCGGAGACGCGTGCCGCCTCTTCGGACATGCCACAACACCACCCCGCATGTATGAGGGCCCGGTACGACGCTCCGGTGGCATTGCTACCCCCCA
>NW_025300631.1:0-905 GCF_018294505.1 Triticum aestivum
AGGGGGGGAGTAAGTAGTATATATAGGGCATTATCCATTATTAGGCAACGGTTGTAATGGTAGTAAGAATGGCAATCATCTTTGCAGTGGACCTGGGAGTGGCAAGCATAAGGGACGAAGGCGGGGGTAACATGTTGGATGCGATCATACCAGCACTAAATCACCGGATCCCATCAGAACTCCGAAGTTAAGCGTGCTTGGGCGAGAGTAGTACTAGGTTGGGTGACCTCCTGGGAAGTCCTCGTGTTGCATTCCCTTTTTAATTATTTTTTGCGCCTCGTGACAAACATATCGCATGTGCGCGATATATATTAAGCCCGTTATATTATTTTTGACATTTGCGATATGTTTTAGCTCGCTGCTCATTGGTCACGCGTCTAGATGCGGCTTTGTGGCGCGAGGAGCGCGTTCTGACAGGGGTAAAAAAATACGTGTTGCTGCGGTATAGAGGGAGGGGTGGAAACCATGGTAAACTCGTCTCCGTGTTTGAGGGGGGGGAGTAAGTAGTATATATAGGGCATTATCCATTATTAGGCAACGGTTGTAATGGTAGTAAGAATGACAATCATCTTGGCAGTGGACCTGGGAGTGGCAAGCATAAGGGACGAAGGCGGGGGTAACATGTCGGATGCGATCATACCAGCACTAAAGCACCGAATCCCATCAGAACTCCGAAGTTAAGCGTGCTTGGGCGAGAGTAGTACTAGGATGGGTGACCTCCTGGAAAATCCTCGTGTTGCATTCCCTTTTTAATTATTTTTTGCGCCTCCTGACAAACATATCGCATGTGCGCGATATATATTAACCCCGTTATATTATTTTTGACATTTGCGATATGTTTTAGCTCGCTGCTCATTGGTCACGCGTCTAGAGGCGGCTTTGTGGCGCGAGGAGCGCGTTCTGAA
>NW_025300632.1:0-905 GCF_018294505.1 Triticum aestivum
AGGGTTCATTACACGTGGAAATCACTCCGGGACCCCAAAACAGTGAGTAATAGTCCACAAAATGGGCCAGAATCGAACAAAACTGTGAGTGTTGACGACCGACACGTAAGCGCACCTTGGGTTTCAACAACTATGGAAATTGCTTTGGGGCCCCAAATCGGTGAGTAATAGTCCATGAAACGGGTCAGAATCGGCCAAAACTGCGAGTGTTGATGAACGACACGTAAACACACCCCAGGGTTCGTTACTCGTGGAAATCACTCCGGGACCCCAAAACAGTGAGTAATAGTCCACGAAATGGGCCAGAATCGGTCAAAACTATTAGTGTCGATGACCGACAGGTAAACGCACCCCAGGGTCCGTTACTCGTGGAAATCACTGCGGGAACCTAAAACAGTGAGTAATAGTCCACGAAACGGGCAGAATCGAACAAAACTGCGAGTGTTGATGACCGACACGTAAGCGCACCTTGGGGTTTAACAGCTGTTCAAATCGCTTTGGGGCCCCAAAACGGTGAGTAATAGTCCACGAAACGGGTCAGAAATGGCCAAAACTGCGAGTGTTGATGACCGACATGTAAACACACACAAGGGTTCGTTACACGTGGAAATCACTCCGGGACCCCAAAACAATGAGCAATAGTCCACAAAATGGGCCAGAATCGAACAAAACTGTGAGTGTTGACGACCGACACGTAAGCGCACCTTGGGGTTCAGCAAGAATGGAAATCACTTTCGGACCCCAAAACGGTGACTAATAGTCCATGAAACGGGTCTGAATCGGCCAAAACTATGAGTGTCGATGACCGACACGTAAACGCACCCCAGGGTTCGTTACTCGTGGAAATCACTCCGGGAACCTAAAACAGTGAGGAATAGTCCATGACGGGCCAGAATCGACCAAAA
>NW_025300633.1:0-904 GCF_018294505.1 Triticum aestivum
CGGCAAAAACTGGATGCACTTCGTGTACAAAACGGACAATCTCTTTCAAAGTATCAGGATTTCATAAGGAAACTCGTCTGTTACAAAGAGATTTCATTGTTTTAAACTTATTTGAACTCCTGACTTTTTGTGTGTTCAAAATGCAACATTCAAAGTCACATCATCATTTTTCAATTCTTTCTAACTTCATTCGTTATTTTTCATGCATTTACTAATTATTTTGAGCTATAAGACCATAAAATTGAAAAGCATTTCAAATGAACCCTGAAAAGGTTGATAGTTGGCATGGTATCATCATTTCATCCACGTAGCATGTGCAAGAAAGTCGAGAGGGTTACGGCAAAAACTGGATGCACTTCGTGTACAAAACGGACAATCTCTTTCAAAGTATCAGGATTTCGTACGGAAACAAGTCTGTTACAAAGGGATTTCATTTTTTAAAACTTATTTGAACTCCTGACTTTTTGTGTGTTCAAAATGCACCATTCAAAGCCACATCATCATTTTTCAATCCTTTCTGACTTCATTTGTTGTTTTTCATGCATTTACTAATTATTTTGAGCTATAAGACCCGAATATTGAAAAGCATTTCAAATGAACTCTGAAAACGTTGAAAGTTGGCATGGTATCATCATTTCATCCACATAGCTTGTGCAAGAAAGTTGAGAGGGTTACGGCAAAAACTGGATGCACTTCGTGTACAAAACGGACAATCTCTTTCCAAGTATCAGGATTTCATACGAAAACTCATCTTTTACAAAGGGATTTTATTTTTTAGAACTTATTTGAACTCCTGACTTTTTGTGTGTTCAAAATTTACCATTCAAAGCCACATCATAATTTTTCAATCCTTTCTGACTTCATTTGTTATTTTTCATGCATTTACTAATTATTTTGAGCTATA
>NW_025300634.1:0-904 GCF_018294505.1 Triticum aestivum
AAGTATCAGGATTTCATACGAAAACTCGTCTGTTACAAAGGGATTTCATTTTTTAAAACTTATTTGAACTCCTGACTTCTTGTGTGTTCAAAATGCACCATTCAAAGCCACATCATCATTTTTCAATCCTTTCTGACTTCATTTGTTATTTTTCATGCATTTACTAATTATTTTCAGCTATAAGACCCTAAAATTGAAAAGCATTTCAAATGAAGTCTGAAAAGGTTGAAAGTTGGGATGGTATCATCATTTCATCCACATAGCATGTGCAAGAAAGTTGAGAGGGTTATGGCAAAAACTGGATGCACTTCGTGTACAAAACGGACAATCTCTTTCAAAGTATCAGGATTTCATACGAAAACTCGTCTGTTACAAAGGGATTTCATTTTTTAAAACTTATTTGAACTCGTGACTTCTTGTGTGTTCAAAATGCACCATTCAAAGCCACATCATCATTTTTCAATCCTTTCTGACTTCATTTGTTATTTTTCATGCATTTACTAATTATTTTCAGCTATAAGACCCTAAAATTGAAAAGCATTTCAAATGAACTCTGAAAAGGTTGAAAGTTGGCATGGTATCATCATTTCATCCACATAGCATGTGCAAGAAAGTTGAGAGGGTTACGGCAAAAACTGGATGCACTTCGTGTACAAAACGGACAATCTCTTCCAAAGTATCAGGATTTCATACTGAAACTCATCTGTTACAAAGGGATTCCATTTTTTTAAACTTATTTGAACTCCTGACTTTTTGTGTGTTCAAAATACACCATCAAAGCCACATCATCATTTTTCAATCCTTTCTGACTTCATTTGTTGTTTTTCATGCATTTACTAATTATTTTGAGATATAAGACCCTAAAATTGAAAAGCATTTCAAATGAAGTCTGAAAAGGTTGAAA
>NW_025300635.1:0-904 GCF_018294505.1 Triticum aestivum
TAATGTCGCCAGGTCTTAAGTGCATAGACTACGGCTGCAAGCTCTAGATCATGAGTAGGATAATTCTCCTCATGTGGGTGCAATTGCCGTGAAGCGTAAGCAATTACGTGTCGATCTTGCATGAGAATGCAACCTAGTCCTTGTCGCGAGGCGTCGCAGTAGATAACAAAGTCCTTGGAGAAGTCTGGCGGTACCAGTACGGGAGCAGAAGTCAGGCGTCTTTTCAGTTCCTGAAAGCTGTGCTCACATTGTGAAGTCCATTCGAACTTCTTATCTTTCTTGAGGAGTTCGGTTAGAGGTTTAGCAACTTTGGAGAAGTTTTCGACAAAGCGACGGCAATAGCTCGCTAAGCCCAGAAAACTCCGAACTTGCTTGACCGATTCAGGTGGAGTCCAATTAAGGACGACTTGAACTCGCTCAGGGTTAACAGCAATACCTTTACCAGACATTACATGACCCAGATAGGTCACTTCTGACAACCAAAATTCACATTTGGAAAACTTGGCATAAAGGCGATGCTCTCGAAGTTTCTTCAACACTAGCCTTAGATGTTCGGCATGTTCTTCCTCGTTCTTGGAGTAGATGAGTATATCATCGAGATAAACTACGACGAATTTATCCAAATACTCCATGAAGATTGAGTTCATTAACCGAGAAAAGGTGGCTGGAGCGTTGGTTAAACCGAAGGACATGACGGTGTACTCGTATTGGCCATAACGAGTAACAAAGGCCGTTTTAGGAATGTCCCCGTTTCTGATTTTGATTTGATGGTAGCCCAACCTCAAATCCATTTTGGAGAAGACTGAGGATCCAGCGAGCTGATCATACAGGTCGTTGATCCTAGGGAGCGGATATTTGTTCTTGATTGTGACCAAATTGACCGGTCGGTAATCTACAACCATCC
>NW_025300636.1:0-904 GCF_018294505.1 Triticum aestivum
ACTATTGATGAACCCGGGGCGCATTTACATGTCAGTCATCAACACTCACGGTTTTTGTCGATGCTGGCCTCTTTCGTGGACTATTACTCGCCATTTTTGGGGTCCCAAAGCCCTTTCCATGGTTGTTGAACCCCACTGAGTGCTTACGTGTTGGTCATCAATAATCGCAGTTTTTGCCCGATTCTGGTCCGTTTCGTGCACTATGACTCATCGTTTTGGGGTCCTAGAGCGATTTCCACGATTGACAAACCCCGGTGTGTGTGTACATGTCGGTCATCAACATTCGCAAATATTGTCGATTCTGACCCGTTTCATGGACTATTACTCACTGTTTTGTGGTCCAAAGAGATTTCCATAGTTGTTGAAACCAAGGTGCGCTTCGTGTCTGTCAACAACACTAGTAGTCTTGGCCGATTCGAGCCCGTTTCATGGACTATTACTCACCAATTTGGGGTCCGAAGCGATTTCTATAGTCGTTGAACCCCATGGTGCGCTTACGTGTCGGTCAAGAACACTCGCAGTCTTGGCCAATTCTGGCCCGTTTCATGTACTATTACTCACTGTTTTGGGGCCCCGTAGTGATTTCCACGATTGACAAACCCCAGGCTGCGTTTAAGTGTCGGTCATCAATAGTCGCGTTTTTTTGTCGATTCTGACCCGTTTCGTGGACTATTACATATCGTTTTGGTGTCCCAAAGCGATTTTCATGGTTGTCGAATCCAAACGTGTGCTTACGCGTTGGTCGTCAAGACTCGCAATTTGAGCCGATTCTGGCCCGTTTCTACTTAGTTTTGGGATCCCGAAGTGATTTCCACGATTGACGAACCCCGGGGTGCGTTTACTTGTCGGTCATCAACGCTCACAGTTTTGGCCAGTTCTGGTCCGTTTCATGGACTACTACCCA
>NW_025300637.1:0-904 GCF_018294505.1 Triticum aestivum
GGGCTCGGGGTAAAAGAACCCACGGCGCCGAAGGCGTCAAGGAACACTGTGCCTAACCCGGGGGCATGGCTAGCTTGCTAGCCATCCCTTGTGTTGCAAAGCTATTTAATCCACACGACTCTCGGCAACGGATATCTCGGCTCTCGCATCGATGAAGAACGTAGCGAAATGCGATACCTGGTGTGAATTGCAGAATCCCGCGAACCATCGAGTCTTTGAACGCAAGTTGCGCCCGAGGCCACTCGGCCGAGGGCACGCCTGCCTGGGCGTCACGCCAAAACACGCTCCCAACCACCCTCATCGGGAATCGGGATGCGGCATCTGGTCCCTCGTCTCGCAAGGGGCGGTGGACCGAAGATCGGGCTGCCGGTGTACCGCGCCGGACACAGCGCATGGTGGGCGTCCTCGCTTTATCAACGCAGTGCATCCGACGCGCAGCCGACATTATGGCCTCATAACAACCCAGCAAACGAAGCGCACGTCGCTTCGACCGCGACCCCAGGTCAGGCGGGACTACCCGCTGAGTTTAAGCATATAAATAAGCGGAGGAGAAGAAACTTACAAGGATTCCCCTAGTAACGGCGAGCGAACCGGGAGCAGCCCAGCTTGAGAATCGGGCGGCTGTGCCGTCCGAATTGTAGTCTGGAGAGGCGTCCTCAGCGACGGACCGGGCCCAAGTCCCCTGGAAAGGGGCGCCTGGGAGGGTGAGAGCCCCGTCCGGCCCGGACCCTGTCGCCCCACGAGGCGCCGTCAACGAGTCGGGTTGTTTGGGAATGCAGCCCAAATCGGGCGGTAGACTCCGTCCAAGGCTAAATACAGGCGAGAGACCGATAGCGAACAAGTACCGCGAGGGAAAGATGAAAAGGACTTTGAAAAGAGAGTCAAAGAGTGCTTGAAATTGCCG
>NW_025300638.1:0-904 GCF_018294505.1 Triticum aestivum
TCCGTGCAAAGTCAAAGGGCTAGATCCCGTGGTCAAACGCTACAGGGTTAGGCGGGACGGGGGCCCTGGGGGGTAGCAATGCCACCGGAGCGTCGTACCGGGCCCTCATACATGCGGGGTGGTGTTGTGGCATGTCCGAAGAGGCGGCACGCGTCTCCGGGTTGTGGCCCCCCTCACGGACGGCAATGAAACGGTGGTAGACGTTCTGCGGTAACGATGCAGCGTGAATATTATTAAATACTTGGAGCGCGATAAAATCATGAGTTTTTTACACAACGTGGGCACATGTGCTATAGGACTGATGGTAATTTTTCATAATTTTTTGTGATGGAGAAGTATCTGAACACTTCCCTCTACGCGGATTGCTCTTCGCACGTCTACGACTGTGGCCGGCGGCCTTCGGGGGGTAGCATACCGTAAAATCTTGCGTAGGCGGCCTCTCACAAGTCTGGAAGTGTTGAGGCGGTTGCAAACGCCCAGCACGTGTCTCCGATGCGTGCCCCCCCTCACGGACGGCGCCGCCGCCGGCACCCGGAGGGGGGAAACGGATGCGTCGGGTCTACACGGAGTGGATGTAGCTGTGGGCCTGGCCCGGATGTTGCTCCCCGGTGTCCCTCTGGGCCGACCTGACACAACCGGGTGGAGAGGTCCACTGGTCAAAGCCCGTCCGTGCAAAGTCAAAGGGCTAGATCCCGTGGTCAAACGCTACAGGGTTAGGCGGGACGGGGGCCCTGGGGGGTAGCAATGCCACCGGAGCGTCGTACCGGGCCCTCATACATGCGGGGTGGTGTTGTGGCATGTCCGAAGAGGCAGCACGCGTCTCCGGTGCGTGGCCCCCCTCACGAACGGCGCCGCCGCCGGCACCCGGAGGGGGGAAACGGACGCGTCGAGTCTACACTGAGTG
>NW_025300639.1:0-904 GCF_018294505.1 Triticum aestivum
ATCCTGATACTTTGAAAGAGATTGTCCGTTTTGTACACGAAGTGCATCCAGTTTTTGCCGTAACCCTCTCAACTTTCTTGCACATGCTATGTGGATGAAATGATGATATCATGCCAACTTTCAACCTTTTCAGAGTTCATTTGAAATGCCTTTCAATTTTAGGGCCTTATAGCTCAAAATAATTAGTAAATGCATGAAAAATAACAAATGAAGTCAGAAAGGATTGAAAAATGATGATGTGGCTTTGAATGGTGCATTTTGACACATAAAAAGTTAGGAGTTCAAATAAGTTTTAAAAAATGAAATCCCTTTGTAACAGACGAGTTTCCGGATGAAATCCTGATACTTTGAAAGAGATTGTCCGTTTTGTACACGAAGTGCATCCAGTTTTTGCCGTAACCCTCTCAACTTTCTTGCACATGCTATGTGGATGAAATGATGATATCATGCCAACTTTCAACCTTTTAAGAGTTCATTTGAAATGCTTTTCAATTTTAGGGTCTTATAGCTCAAAATAATTAGTAAATGCATGAAAAATAACAAATGAAGTCAGAAAGGATTGAAAAATGACGATGTGGCTTTGAATGGTGCATTTTGAACACACAAAAAGTCAGTAGTTCAAATAAGTTTTAAAAAATGAAATCCCTTTGTAACAGACGAGTTTCCGGATGACATCCTGATACTTTGAAAGAGATTGTCCGTTTTGTACACGAAGTGCATCCAGTTTTTGCCGTAACCCTCTCAACTTTCTTGCACATGCTATGTGGATGAAATGATGATATCATGCCAACTTTCAACCTTTTCAGAGTTCATTTGAAATGCTCTTCAATTTTACGGTCTTATAGCTCAAAATAATTAGTAAATGCATGAAAAATAACAAATGAAGTCAGAAAGGATTGAAAAA
>NW_025300640.1:0-904 GCF_018294505.1 Triticum aestivum
GAGTGTTGATGACCAACACGTAAGCACACCTTGGAGTTCAACAACTATGGAAATTGCTTCGGGACCCCAAAACCGTGAGTAATAGTCCACGAAACCCGTCAGAATTGGCCAAAACTCTCAGTGTTGACGACGGACACATAAACGAAGCCCGGGGTTCACCGATCGTGGAAATTGCTCTAGGTCCCGAAAACGCTGAGTGATAGTGCACAAAACGGACTAGAATCGGCCGAATATGTGAGTGTTGATCACCGACACGTAAACGCACCAAGGATTCGTCAATCATCGAAATGACTCCAAGACCCCAAAATAGAGTAATAGTCCAAGAAACGGGCTAGAATTGGCCCAAACTGTGATTGTTGATGACCGACACGTAAGCGCACCTTGGAATTCGACAACCATGGAAATCGCTTTGGGACCCCAAAACGGTGAGTAATAGTCCATGAACCGGGCCAGAATCGTCCAAAACTGCGAGTGTTGATGACCAACGCGTAAGGACACCTTAGGGTTCAACAACTATGGAAATCGCTTCGGGACCGCAAAACGGTGAGTAATAGTCCACGAAACACGTCAGAATTGGCCAAAACTCTCAGTGTTGACGACGGACACATAAACGAACCCCGGGGTTCATCGATCTGGAAATTGCTCTAGGTCCCCAAAATGCTGAGTGATAGTGCACAAAACGGACTAGAATCGGCCAAATATGTGAGTGTTGATCACCGACACGTAAACGCACCAAGGGTTCGTCAATCATCGAAATGACTCCAAGACCCCAAAATAGAGTAATAGTCCAAGAAACGGGCCAGAATCGGCCCAAACTGTGATTGTTGATGACCGACATGTAAGCGCACCTTGGAATTCGACAACCATGGAAATCGCTTTGGGACCCCAAAACGGTGAGTAATAG
>NW_025300641.1:0-904 GCF_018294505.1 Triticum aestivum
TTTTGGCCGATTCTGGCCCGTTTCGTGGACTATTACTCACTTTTTTGGGGCCCCGGAGTGATTTCCACGATTAACGAACCCCTGGGTGCGCTTACGGGTTGGTTATCAACACTCGCGGTTTTTGTCGATTCTGACCCGTTTCGTGGACTGTTACTCACCGTTTTGGGGCCCCAAAGCGATTTCCATGGTTGTTGAACCCCAAGGTGCGCTTAAGTGTAGGTCATCAACAATCGCAGTTTGGGCCGATTCTGGCCCGTTTCTTGGACTATTACTTAGTTATGGGGGTCCCGAAATGACCCCGGGTTGTGTTTACGTGTCGGTCAACAACACTCACAATTTTGGCCAATTCTAACGTGTTTTGTGGACTATTACTCACTGTTTTTAGGTCCCGAAGTGATTTCCATAGTTGTTGAACCCCAAGGCGCGCTTACGTGTCCATCATCAATACTCATAGTTTTGGCTGATTCTGGCCCGTATCATGGACTATTACTCACTTTTTTGGGCCCCCGGAGTGATTTCCACGATTAACGAACCACGGGGTGCATTTACGTGTCGGTCATCAACACTCACAGTTTTGGCCAATTCTGGCCCGTTTCTTGGACTATTACTCTGTTTTTGGGTCTCGGTGTGATTTCCATGATTGACGAACACCGGGGTGCATTTATGTGTCGCTCATCAACACTCGCAGTTTTGGCCGATTCTGGCCCGTTTCGTGGAGTATTATGCACTGTTTTGGGGTATCGAAGTGATTTCAACGATTAACGAACCGCAGGGTGCGTTTACGTTTCGGTCATCAACACTTACACTTTTGTCCGATTCTTGCCTTTTTTGTATACTATTACTCACTGTTTTGGGGTCCCGGAGTGATTTCCACGATTAACGAACCCCGGCGTGCGTTTACGTG
>NW_025300642.1:0-904 GCF_018294505.1 Triticum aestivum
CGTCGGGGCGTCGGGGCGGAGACGAGGACGACGGGGCGGCGTCGAGGCGGCGGGGCAGCGGCGTCGGGAGAGGAGAGGGGAAGGGGATCGAGGGCGAGGGCGAGGGAGAGAGAGGGGATAGGTTTGGGCCGGGGATAGGAGAGGGGAAGGGGATCGAGGGCGAGGGCACAATACTAATGGCGCACCACCCCACGGTGCGCCATAAGTACATCCATACTAATGGCGCACCTCACCCTGGTGCGCCATTAGTATTTTTTTTTTGATTTCTGCTCGAGCCAACAGGTTATCTTCCACCTGACCTGATCCACACCAAGTTCCCTCTACTAGCTCGACTAGTCAGCAGCCAGTTCTCACACCAGGAGGTCCTGGGTTCGATTCCCAGGCTCCACAATTTTTTTTATGCATTTAAAATGCTGTTTGATATTTATTTGTGTTTAAATATGTTCAAACTTGTTTGAATCATAACAGTAATATTTTTTTATAAGACAATAATAATTTTTTAAAAAATATCATCAAACAGTAATGCCGGTGGAGCGGGGGAGGGTGCGCGGGGTGCGGGGGGCCGGTGGACCGGGGGGTGCTCGGCGGCGAGGGGGACCGGATCTGGCGAGGTGGGATAGCGATCGAGATGGAGGGGGATCGAGATCGAGTGTCCATGAAATTTAAAAATATTCATGATAGTTCAAAAAGTGCCCATGAAATACAATCGAGAAATGAAGGCTACGATTTAAATACAATCGATCTTAGCTAGCTATCTGTTCACAATCTTCTTGCCCTTCTTTTTCGCAAATGGAGTTCTTCTGTGGAACGGACGTCCTTTAGGTAGGGTGGTCCTGCTTCTTCTTGTGGTGTATGCTGCTACTTCATCATCGTCGTCATGTTCGATTCTCGGGTCGCCGTACTT
>NW_025300643.1:0-904 GCF_018294505.1 Triticum aestivum
AGAGATTTCCATTTTTGTCGAACCCCAAGGTGTGCTTGCGTGTTGGTCGTCAAGACTCGCAGTTTTGGCCGATTTTGGCCCGTTTTTGAACTATTACACAGTTTTGGCATCCCGAAGTGATTTCCACGATTGACAAACCCTACGGTGCGCTTACGTGTCGGTCATCAACAATCGCAGTTTTGGCCGATTCTGGTCCGTTTGGTGCACTATTACTCACCGTTTTGGGGTCCTAGAGCGATTTACACGATTTGCGATCCCCGGGGTGCGTTTATGTGTCGGTTATCAACACTCACCATTTTGCCCAATTCTGGTCCGTCTCGTGGACTATTACTCACCGTTTTGGGGTCCCAGAGCGATTTCCACGATTCACGATCCCGGGGGTGCGTTTACGTGCCCGTCGTCAACACTCATAGTTCTGGCCAATTCTGACTCGTTTCGTGGACTATCACTCACCTTTTTGGGGTCCCGAAGCGATTTCCATAGTTGTTGAACCCAAAGATGCACTTACGTGTCGTTCATCAACACTCGCAGTTTTGGCCGATTCTGGCCCGTTTTGTGGACTATTACTCGCTGTTTCGGGTCCCGGAGGGATTTCCACGATTGACGAACCCCTGGTGCGTTTATGTTTCGGTCCTCAACAATCGCGGTTTTTGTCGATTCTGTCCCTTTCGTGGACTATTACTCACCGTTTTGGGGTCCCAAAGCGATTTCCATTGCTGTCGAACCCCAAGGTGTGCTTACGTGTTGGTCGTCAAGTCTCGCAGTTTTGGCCGATTCTGGCCCGTTTCGTGGACTATTACTCAGTTTTGGGGTCCAGAAGTGATTTCCACGATTGACGAACCCCGGGGGTGCGTTTATGTGTCGGTCATCAACACTCACAATTTTGGCCAATTCTGGCCGTCTC
>NW_025300644.1:0-904 GCF_018294505.1 Triticum aestivum
AAGCAGACCTAGCCTAGTGGCGTTCCAGTCCAATTCGGCGCGCGCCGCTCCGTCGCTGACGTCTGAAGTGCTTCGGCTGATACCACGACGTCGGGATACCCATAACTACTCCCACGTAGATGGTTAGTGCGTATAGGCTCGTAGCCAGACTCAGATCAAATACCAAGATCTCGTTAAGCGTGTTAAGTGTCCGCGAACGTCGAACAGGGCCAGGCCCACCTCTCTCCTAGGCGGTCTCAACCTGCCCTGTCGCTCCGCCACAAAGATCCACACAGAGGGCCGTCGGGACAAAGGTCCTTTCAGCCCCCAATCCGTGAATCACTCGCGGGTACTCTTCGAGCTGACCCGACTTTAGTCACCATCTGTATAGTATGTATGTATGTATAGTATATACCCGTGATCACCTCCCAGGTGATCACGGCCCGATAGTATAGCAAGGCAGACAGACAAGAATGTAGGGCCGATGATGATAAACTAGCATCCTATACTAAGCATTTAGGATTGCAGGTAAGGTATCAACAGGTGTAGCATCAATGTCAGGCTATGCATCAGAATAGGTACAACAGAAAGCAGTAACATGCTACACTACTCTAATGCAAGCAGTATAGAGAAGAATAGGCGATATCTGGTGATCAAGGGGGGGGCTTGCCTGGTTGCTCTGGCAAGAGAGAGGGGTCGTCAACTCCGTAGTCGAACTGGGCAGCAGCAGCGTCGGTCTCGTAGTCTACCGGAGAGAAGAGGGGGAAGAAACAATGAATACAAGCAAACAGATGCATATCGATGCATGACATGTCAAGAAGCGATGCTAGGCGTGCCCTAACGTGGTATGAGGGGGTACTGGTTAGGGGGGAAAAACATCCGGGGAAGTTTTCCCGGTTCCGGACGTCTGTCAGGCAGATGAACC
>NW_025300645.1:0-904 GCF_018294505.1 Triticum aestivum
GAAACGATCCGGGGGCTCACCGCGGAGCTGCAGGGATGGTTAGCGGGCTCGGGGACGCGCTGGAGACGACGAATTCGACGGCGACGATGGTCGGAGCCCGAAGAGGGGAACGGCGACGTGGCGGCGATGCAGGGCTTCCGGGGAGCTGTGGAGCGGTGGGGAGGAAGAGGGGGTCGTGGCGGAGCTTCTGAGCTAGTCGGGGGAGCGAGGGGTGGCCGGAGACGGCTGCTGTGACGAACGGCGGCGAGGATGGTGTTCGGCCGTGTGAGAGAGAGAGCGAGGGAGAGGAGGGAAGAGCCGGGGGAGAGTGAGAGAGAGCAGGGGGAGGCGTGGCGTCGTCCAGGGGCATCGAGGCGAGGAGAGGAGGGCAGGCAGGCAGGGAGAGAGGTGGCGTGGCGCGGTGGCGCGCGCGCGCGCCGGCCACACTCCCCTCCCTTTGTCGGGACGAAGACGACAGAGGAGGGAGGTGGGCTGGGCCGGCTGCTGGCTGGGCCAGCCAGCTGGCTGGGCCGCACAGTGGAGGAGCCCAGGTAAGGTTTCCCTCTTTTATTTATTTCTGTTTTCTAATTTCTGACATTTGTTTTGATTTAAATAAAATATTAAATCATTTTATTAACTTATGCCCATTTTTGCAGGAGCTAGATATATTATTCCAGAGCTCCTTTATAATTGGCATAATATTTGGACATATATTAATATATATAATAAATATATTTCCAAAGCAAATATTTATGCATTAATTCCAAATGCCCAAAATAAATACCTATGAGCTCTTAAAATATTGGTTTGATTTTTTTATCTCTGTCCAATATTTTCAGAGAGCAACATGAGCATTTTCTTGGACCTTTTTGGAGAAATTTTTATTTGGATCATTTTAAAAAATGATTCTGAGGGTTTCACAGAT
>NW_025300646.1:0-904 GCF_018294505.1 Triticum aestivum
TTTTCTTACCTATTGTCCAAGAAAAAGCCACAAAAAAGAGTTAGATCTATTCATCCTTGGTCCAAGCCAGTCTGAGCCTTTGCAATTTTCTTTTCATTGCTTGCATAGTTGAATTATCGGTTGCATCGTCGTGTCGAGTTGCTGGTCTTAGTGTCTAGTTCGTTTAGAGTTTCGAGTTCTGTTCACATTAGTCACGCCACCGCTGCATCATTATCTCTTCCGCTGTCCACCACCCATCCATCAATTTCCACCACGTGCTACCCACCATTCATTGTCATAATAATAGTTGAGATCGTTCACATCTTCACTTGATCCAATCTGCATCTTATCTAGTTTGTTTTGGAAAGAGGGAGAAAAAAAGAGAGAAAAAAACGAGAAAAAAAAGGAGAAAAAAAAAGTCAGAGAGAAAAAAAGGAGAGAAAGAAAAAAAAAGTGTGAGGAAAAAAAAAGAGAGAAGAAAAAAAAACAAAATAATCGGCACAAACTTTTTCAGAGGAAAGTTGGAGACAAAGTTGTTGATATATCCTGCTTGGCTGTTGTTTCACCTCATTATCTTCACTGCTGTTGTGATCTTCACTTATATCTTGCTGTCAAGAGCTACTTAGTATCCTTCATTGATGCTAGTTGTGCTACGCCGTGACCTCATTAGTGTTCTAGGCTCGCGTCTCTAGTCCGGTCTAGCCTAGGACCAGCACAGTACCGTCGTTGAGCGTTTATTCAACATTGCATCTTTGAATTGATTATTGCTAATCTTTTGCTACCATATATAGCCAACCCAGCTCCACATATTTCTACACCGTGTATACGTACGCTCCCCTGGCAATCGCTTTACTCAATATTTGGAGTTACTTGACACCGCTGGTTGCCGATCACCGCCTGCTGCATGGTAAGAACTTGTAAGACA
>NW_025300647.1:0-904 GCF_018294505.1 Triticum aestivum
TATTCCAACTACTTGGGCTGCTTTGAAAACTGCTATGCGTACGCGTTGGGTTCCACCATATTATCAACGTGAATTGCTTCAAAAATTGCAGCGTTTAAGACAAGGGAAAAATTCTGTAGAAGAATATTATCAGGAATTACAAACTGGCATGATTAGATGTGGTATTGTTGAGGAGAATGAAGCTATGCTTGCACGTTTTCTGGGTGGATTAAATAGAGAGATTCAGACCATTCTAGACTATAAGGAGTATACTAATATCACTCGTTTATTCCATCTTGCTTGTAAAGCTGAACGTGAAGTGCAGGATCGACAAGCATTGGGGCGAACTAACTTTTCTGCAGGCCGACCTTCATCATGGACACCACGTGCATCTTCTACTTCCACTGCACCAGCACCTCCATCCGGTGCCACCTCCAGCCGTGATACAAGAAAACAGGCACAACCACCATTATCTGCCAAGAGCGCACCTGCGGGTCCTGCACAACGTTCTTCTTCTTCCATGGCATCAATAGGGCACACAAGTGATATTATTTGTCGTCGTTGTAAGGGAGGAGGTCATTATGCGAGGGAATGCAAATCTCCGCGTGTGATGATTGCTACCGCGGATGGTGGATATGAGTCCGCTAGTGACTATGATGAGGAGACATTGGCTCTTATTACACGTGAAGAACATGGTGGAGATGATTCTGATCATGAGACGCAATACATGGCTCCTGAAGACGCTGACAGGTATGAATGTTTAGTTGCTCAACGTGTTTTGAGTGTGCAGGTCACACAAGCTGAGCAAAATCAGAGGCACAATTTGTTCCATACCAAGGGAGTTGTGAAGGAACGTTCTGTGCGCGTCATAATAGACGGAGGGAGCTGCAACAACTTGGCTAGCATGGAGATGGTGGAGAAGCTT
>NW_025300648.1:0-904 GCF_018294505.1 Triticum aestivum
TTTTTTCGAAAAATGCGTTTTCGAAAAATTTTGGGCCTAAACGGAGCGTGGCTACCCGACTCTTTTTTTTTTTTTCCGAAACCTACTCCGGCAAGGAAACACGAATCGGAATCTAGATTGATCCCGAAAACAAACCTAATAAGCAAGGAACTCGGATTGGTGGTGGATATATGGTGGTGGTATATGGCAGCGGTGGTAGTATATGGATATGGATCGGTGGTGGTATATGGACACGGATTGGTGGTGGTATATGGATACGGATTCGGAGCGGTGGTGGTAGATGGCAGGGCGATGATGATGGTGCGGCGACGGCGTGACAACTTGTGAACAGAACTCGAAACTCTAAAAGACTAGACGCTAAGACCAGCAACTGAACACGACGATGCAACCGCAAATTCAACAAAGCAAATACAGAAAAGATTATGCAAGGCTCAGATTGGTTCGGATGGGATGAACCAATAATTTTTTTTGGCTTTTTCGTGGACTATAGGTATGAAGAACAGACTCGATCTAAACTACGAAAAACTGTAAAATCTCACCGAGCAACCTGGAAATCTGATACCACTTGATAGAGGCAAAGGTGTCCCGTCTTTCGATGAGATGATGGATTTCGCTTTGGTGGAAGTCGACTTTGACGATCCGACTACGAACGTGCGAGGACGTCGCGCCTTAGCAATCGCTAAACCAACTCCGAGAGGTTATTGACCACGCCGGAGCACGATCAACCTGACCACGAGGGTCTGTTTCCTGCGAGCAAACGAAGAACAAGCAAGAAACTGAGATTGCAATCTGGATATTGCGAATATAAGATGAAAGCTTTATTGATCAAGGTGGGGTTCTGTGACGCCTTTGTCTGGTCGTTGAACACAAACGAAGTACGCGAAGTTGCAGCTATGGCGAACTT
>NW_025300649.1:0-904 GCF_018294505.1 Triticum aestivum
ACCTGGATCGTGAAGATTATACTAGTTGCGTTTACCTTTCACCTTACCCTACGCTTGAATCTCGAGACGAGATTCTTGTTTAGTGGGGGTGAGTTGTCACATCCCTAGCTTCTGGTAATGCACTAGGCTAGACCTCTTGCTGCATCATGTTAAATTCAAATGAAATTTGAATTGAGGAATTTTCAAAGCCTCAGAAACCTCTAAAAATAACCAACAATTAAATCTTCTCAAATGTGTCCAAGAAAATGTTCCTGATATCCTCTGGAAATATTGGCAAGAGGTAAAATCCAAACCAATATTTTTGGTGTCTCAGAAACATTTAATTTGGGCATTTGAATTAAATCAATAATTATTTGAATTGGATTTATATCTACTATTAAATAAATATAGGTCCAATAATTCTGAAATATTTTGTGGAGCATTGTTTTAATTCTTTTAGCTCCTAAAGATATTGTCAGAAGCAAAATAAATTGAATTGGTTTCAAAACAAAATTCAAAACAAACCTGCAAAATAGAAAACTGAAATAATTAGAAAAAGACAGAGAGAGAAGAGAAACCTTACCTGGCGCCACCACCGGCCCAGCTCCCCCAGCCGGCCCAGCCCACCTCCTCCTCCTTTGTCCTCTTCCTCCTCTGCCAGGAGGACGAACAGAGGCGAGGCGTGGCGCTCGCCGACGCTGCCTCGGCCACCTCCTGCTTCCCCCCTAGCCACCTCCTGCTTCCTCTCGTTGCCCTGGACCCCGTCCGCGACGCCACGCACCCCCCCAGGCCTCTCACTCTCTCCCCGAGCTCCTCTCCTCCTCTGGCTCTCTCGCGCGCAGCCACCGAACACACCCGCCGCCGCCGACGAGCTCTCTCGTGGCCACCGGCCACCCCTAGCCTCTCCGACACACCCACGAGCTCC
>NW_025300650.1:0-904 GCF_018294505.1 Triticum aestivum
AGGTCGACCTGCTGGTGGTGGTACAGGTGGCTGCACGTAGTGTTGATTTTGATCAACCTCATCCTCATAATCTCCCACATAATCATCCTCCTCCGCATCAGCAGCAGGAGCCACAGAAGTATCAACAGCAGCACCAACAGTTTGGCCAAACGCAAGAGGAACACGGCTTGCTCGGCGGAGGTCTGCTTCGCGACGTGGAGGTAGTCGTTGTTGTTGTTGTTGGAGAGGTGCGTTAGGTACAGCGGGTGGTGGTGGTGGAAGACGCGCGAGCAATTCATTAAACTTGTTATCGAGCTTTGTTTCGAATGTCTTCTCAAGGCCAGTGATCTTCTCCATGGCCTCTTCAAAATTGTTCAGCACATCTTGCACCTGTTCAGTCATCATTTGCTGAAACTTATCATGAAGCTCCTTGTTCGATAAATTCTCCCAGTCAATCTCGTCGGCTTGTGATCCTGGCATGGTTAGCAGCAATAGAAACACACAAGAATATGATCCTACAGACTACGAACAAGTGGTGGTGGTGGGTGTCACAAATCCGTCAAGCAAATCTCAAATTCTTACCAGTTCTTACCCAGCAGTAGGCGGTGATCGGCAACCGTTGTAGTCAAAAACTCTCAAAGCTTGGATAGAGCGATTACCAGGGAGAGTCGAACACACAACGTAGATGTATGTGGAGCTGGGAAGGCTTATAGTATGGTAGCAAAAAGGGTCAGCAATAATCAATTCAGAGATGCAAAGTTGAATAAACGCTCAACGACGGTACTGTGCTGGTCCTAAGCTAGACTGTGCTAGAGACGCGAGCCTAGAACACTAACAAAATCACGGCGCGGCACGTAAACAAGGGAAAAGCACACTCTGGATTTTTTTTTTGCGCTCTTTTTTTTTGCGCTGCTTTTTTTTTTTT
>NW_025300651.1:0-904 GCF_018294505.1 Triticum aestivum
CTTCGTGTACAAAACGGACAATCTCTTTCAAAGTATCAGGATTTCATCCGGAAACTCGTCTGTTACAAAGGGATTTCATTTTTTAAACCTTATTTGAACTCCTCACTTTTTGTGTGTTCAAAATGCACCATTCAAAGCCACATCATCATTTTTCAATCCTTTCTGACTTCATTTGTTATTTTTCATGCATTTACTAATTATTTTGAGCTATAAGACCCTAAAATTGAAAAGCATTTCAAATGAACTCTGAAAAGGTTGAAAGTTGGCATGGTATCATCATTTCATCCACATAGCATGTGCAAGAAAGTTGAGAGGGTTACGGCAAAAACTGGATGCACTTCGTGCACAAAACGGACAATCTCTTTCAAAGTATCAGGATTTCATCCGGAAACTCGTCTGTTACAAAGGGATTTCATTTTTTAAACCTTATTTGAACTCCTGACTTTTTGTGTGTTCAAAATGCACCATTCAAAGCCACATCATCATTTTTCAATCCTTTCTGACTTCATTTGTTATTTTTCATGCATTTACTAATTATTTTGAGCTATAAGACCCTAAAATTGAAAAGCATTTCAAATGAACTCTGAAAAGGTTGAAAGTTGGCATGGTATCATCATTTCATCCACAATCATGTGCAAGAAAGTTGAGAGGGTTACGGCAAAAACTGGATGCACTTCGTCTACAAAACGGACAATCTCTTTCAAAGTATCAGGATTTCATCCGGAAACTCGTCTGTTACAAAGGGATTTCATTTTTAAACCTTATTTGAACTCCTGACTTTTTGTGTGTTCAAAATGCACCATTCAAAGCCACATCATCATTTTTCAATCCTTTTCGACTTCATTTGTTATTTTTCATGCATTTACTAATTATTCTGAGCTATAAGACCCTAAAATTGAAAAGC
>NW_025300652.1:0-904 GCF_018294505.1 Triticum aestivum
AACAAGGCAAGATTGGTAGCACAAGGCTACTCCCAAGTCGAGGGTATCGACTACGGTGAAACCTTCGCTCCTGTTGCTCGTCTTGAATCCATTCGTTTGTTGATTGCTTATGCTTCCCATCACAACTTTAAGTTGCAACAAATGGATGTGAAAAGTGCTTTTCTTAATGGTCCCATTAATGAATTGGTCTATGTCAAGCAACCCCCCGGGTTCGAGGATCCCTACTTTCCGGATCACGTGTATCAACTCGATAAGGCACTCTATGGCCTTAAACAAGCCCCACGTGTGTGGTATGACCACCTTACCGAGTTGCTACAAGATCGTGGTTTTGAAGTAGGGCTAATCGACCCCACTCTTTTTACTAAGAAGGTCAACGGGGAGTTGTTTGTATGCCAACTATATGTTAATGATATTATCTTTGGTTCCCCTCACAAAGCTTTCAATGAAGAATTTGCCGCTCTCATGACCTCCAAGTTTAAGATGTCTTCGATGGGAGAGTTGA
The DNA here is from genome assembly GCF_018294505.1 of Triticum aestivum. NCBI lineage: Eukaryota > Viridiplantae > Streptophyta > Magnoliopsida > Poales > Poaceae > Triticum > Triticum aestivum. The sequence continues at coordinate 503 of NW_025300652.1, forward strand.
AGTTCTTCCTTGGTTTCGACATCAAGCAAAGAAGAGAAGGAACCTTCATCAACCAAGCCAAATATACTCAAGACATGCTTAAAAGATTCAAGCTAAGTGATGTCAAGCCGGCTACTACACCAATGCCTACCAAGTGCCAACTTGACATCGATCCCAATGGTAAAGCGGTGGATCAAAAGGTATATCGCTCCATGATTGGATCCTTGCTTTACCTTTGTGCATCTAGACCGGATATCATGTTGAGTGTGGGGATGTGTGCACGTTTTCAAGCCGCACCAAAGGAAAGTCACTTTGTGGCGGTCAAACGAATCTTTCGATATTTGGCTCATACCCCAAACTTTGGCTTATGGTACCCAAGAGGAGCAAACTTCAAGCTTGAAGGTTTCACGGATTCCGATTGGG
>NW_025300653.1:0-904 GCF_018294505.1 Triticum aestivum
TTTTGTACACGAAGTGCATCTAGTTTTTGCCGTAACCCTCTCTACTTTCTCGCACATGCTATGTGGGTGAAATGATGATACCATGCCAACTTGGAACCTTTTTAGAGTTCATTTCAAATGCTTTTCAATTTCATGGTCTTATAGCTCAAAATAATCAGTAAATGCATGAAAAATAACAAATGAAGTCAGAAAGGGTTGTAAATTGATGATGTGGCTTTGAATGGTGCATTTTGAACACAGAAAAACAAGGGAGTTCAAATAAGTTCAAAAAAATGAAATCCCTTTGTAAAAGACGAGTTTCCATATGAAACCCTGATACTTCGAAAGAGATTGTCCGTTTTGTACACGAAGTGCATCCAGTTTTTGCCGTTACCCTCTGTACTTTCTCGCACATGCTATGTGGGTGAAATGATGATACCATGCCAAGTTGGAACCTTTTCAGAGTTCATTTCAAATGCTTTTCAATTTCATGGTCTTATAGCTCAAAATAATCAGTAAATGCATGAAAAATAACAAATGAAGTCATAAAGGGTTGTAAATTGATGATGTGGCTTTGAATGGTGCATTTTGAACTCAGAAAAACAAGGGAGTTCAAATAAGTTAAAAAAATTAAATCCCCTTGTAACAGACGAGTTTCCATATGAAACCCTGATACTTCGAAAGAGATTGTCCGTTTTGTACACGAAGTGCATCGAGTTTTTGCCGTAACCCTCTCTACTTTGTCGCACATGCTATGTGGCTGAAATGATGATACCATGCCAACTTGGACCCTTTTCAGAGTTCATTTCAAATGCTTTTCAATTTCATGGTTTCATAGCTCAAAATAATCAGTAAATGCATGAAAAATAACAAATGAAGTCAGAAAGGGTTGTAAATTGAGGATGTGGCTTTGAATGGTGCATTT
>NW_025300654.1:0-904 GCF_018294505.1 Triticum aestivum
TACACAGCGAAAACACTTAGGGTTAACTTGACGAGCCTAGCATGTGCAGACATGGCCTCGGAACACGGAGACCGAAAGGTCGAACACGAGTCGTATGGAAGATACGATCAACATGAAAATGTTCACCGACGATGACTAGTCCGTCTCACGTGATGATCGGACACGGGCTAGTCGACTCGGATCGTGTAACACTTAGATGACTAAAGGGATGTCTAATCTAAGTGGGAGTTCATAATTTGATTAGAACTTTATTATCATGAACTTAGTCTAAAACCTTTGCAAATATGTCTTGTAGATCAATGGCCAACACTAATGTCAACATGAACTTCAACGCGTTCCTAGAGAAAACCAAGCTGAAAGATGATGGCAGCAACTATACGGACTGGGTCCGGAACCTGAGGATCATCCTCATAGCTGCCAGGAAACAATATGTCCTAGAAGGACCGCTAGGTGACGGTCCCGTCCCAGAGAACCAAGACATTATGAATGCTTGGTAGTCTCGCGCTGATGATTACTCCCTCGTTCAGTGCGGCATGCTTTACAGCTTAGAACCGGGGCTCCAAAAGCATTTTGAGCATCACGGAGCATATGAGATGTTCGAAGAGCTGAAACTAGTTTTTCAAGCTCATGCCCGGGTCGAGAGATATGATGTCTCCGACAAGTTCTACAGTTGTAAGATGGAGGAGAACAGTTCTGTCAGTGAGCACATCCTGAAGATGTCTGGGTTGCACAACCGTATGACCCAGCTGAACATTAACCTCCCAGATGAGGCGGTCATTGACAGAATCCTCCAGTCGCTCCCACCAAGCTACAAGAGCTTTGTGATGAACTACAACATGCAGGGAATGGAAAAGACCATTCCTGAAGTGTTCTCGATGCTGAAGTCAGCAGAGGCTGAAATCAA
>NW_025300655.1:0-904 GCF_018294505.1 Triticum aestivum
GGTCTCCTTCTTGCACCGGCATTGGGTCACCGGAGCCGTCCTCACGGTCTCCTTCTTGCACCGGCATTGGGTCACCGGAGCCATCATAATCATAGCCAGCTTCTTCTTCACCCTCTCCTTCCAGACCATCGGTGTCGTTGAGAAACAACGAGCAGACGGCATCACTTCCTTGTGCGATTATGTCCCCCAACAACGATTCTTGTGCTTCGTCTCGGGGGGTGTCCATAGTTTCTACAAATATTTACAACATGGAAATTATTATTCAAACATGACAGATGGATATATTAGTGGCAAACATAGAACTAGCTAGAAGCTAATCATAGTAAGGAATCATATTAATTAGTGGCCTCGATGCTGCTTCTCTAGGGTTTGGGGTGGCCTCGACAATGCTTCAAGGGTTTGGGGTGGCCTCGAGAATGCTTCAAGGAGGGGGTAATATTGACAAGGATGACATACATACACGGGAAAATAATGTTATCGGGGAGGGGGTATATCGACCCCTCTCACGTGTTGAAGTTATCGGGAGGGGGTATATCGACCCCCCCTCGTGTTGAAGTTATCGGGAGGGGGGTATATCGACCCCCGCCCCCACGTGTTGAAGTTATCGGGAGTTTATATCGGCACGACATACATACATGGGAAAATAATATTATCGGGGAGGGGGGTATATCGATCCCCCTCGTGTTGAAGTTATCGGGAGGGGTATATTGACGACGATAGACCCGATAAAATATTCCATTTTCTCTTCTTCTCCTCTATTCCTTTCATCTTCTCCTCTTCTTTTTCTTCTTTTTTCTTCTTCTTATTTATTTCTCCTCTTCTTCTCCTTTATTTCTTCCTCTTCTTATTTTCCTTTTTCCTCTCATTCTTTTTCTTCTTCTTCCTTTCCTAGCTAGATATATAA
>NW_025300657.1:0-904 GCF_018294505.1 Triticum aestivum
TTCTCCGAAGATGGAAGAGCCAACAAATCAATAGGTGCACGAGGTAGGAAACCATACACAACTTCAAAAGGGCACATCTTAGTAGTAGAATGCAATGAACGATTATAAGCAAATTCAATATGAGGCAAGCATTCCTCCCACATTTTCTTATTATTCTTCAAAACAGCCCTAAGCATAGTAGACAACGTTCTATTGACTACTTCAGTTTGTCCATCAGTTTGGGGGTGACAAGTAGTACTAAAAAGCAGTTTAGTCCCCAACTTAGCCCATAAACATCTCCAAAAGTGGCTAAGAAATTTAGTATCACGATCTGAAACAATAGTATTTGGCACACCATGCAAGCGAATAATTTCACGAAAGAACAAATCAGCAACACTAACAGCATCATCGCTTTTATGACATGGTATAAAGTGTGCCATTTTCGAGAATCTATCCACGACAACAAATATGCTATCCCTCCCCTTCTTTGTTCGAGGTACGCCTAAAACAAAGTCCATAGATATATCCTCCCAAGGAACACTAGGTACAGGCAAAGGCATATATAAACCATGAGGATTGAGTCGTGACTTAGCTTTTTGACATGTAGTGCAGCGAGCAATAAAACGCTCAACATCCCGTCTCATCTTTGGCCAAAAGAAATGTGTAGCAAGTACATCCTCCGTCTTCTTCACGCCAAAGTGTCCCATTAATCCTCCTCCATGATCCTCCTGCAACAACAAAAGACGAACGGAGCTAGCTGGATTGCATAGCTTGTTAACACGAAACACAAATCCATCGTTAACGACGAACTTGTTCCACATTCTTCCTTCTTTACAATTCTGCATTACATCTTTAAAATCAGCATCATGCACATATTGATCTTTGATGGTCTCCAAACCAAATATTTTGAAGTCAAGTTGTGAAA
>NW_025300658.1:0-904 GCF_018294505.1 Triticum aestivum
TTTTTGATGTGCCAATGCTTAATGTGAGGTGATGACCTAAATTGCGATATGATAAGTGCTTCCAAATTTAACAGTTGACAAAATATGATTTTTCTTTATAGTTTAAAGTGTCAATGCTTAATGTGATGTGATGACCTATTTTTTTTCACTCGGTGTAATTAACATGATTTGTGGTGTTCCATCTTCGTGGAGTGATCGTCGACGTTGGAGGTGTTGGTCCATGATCGTCCCTTTCCTTTGATCGACTACATCGGAGGGTGAGCAACAATTCCATGACCTCGTCCACTTTTTTTCCATGTCACTAGATTGATTTTTCACATCAAGTCGCGTAACCTAGGTCTCCCGTCCAAAAGGGTTGCATCGATAAATATGCATTCAATTGCATATTTATCACCGCAGCTCTTTCGGATTGTCCAACGCTTTCCACGGACAGCCCGAGGATGTGTAGATTGGGTACATTGTTCATGCTCTACACCGTTCCGAGACAGGATTTCGGCGGCGCCTCCCTGTTGTTCTCCGGATGCACATTCTCTCGGCATTTTGCCGAGACGTGTATTTGGAGAACAACGGGGAGGTGCTGCCGAAATTTTGTCTCGGAATGGGGTAGAGCATGGACCGTACTCAATCCACACATTCTCGGGTGGGATTAGGACCCATCTTTACCTATTAGAGATGTAGGTGGATTAAATGTCGTTTCTCGTCAACCTTGTAAAAAATAAAATATTGATGTGGGTAATTTAAATGAATCCTTAATTTTGTTGTGTGGCTTCCAATAAAGCAGAGATGACAGATAATCAGTGGATGTATAGTGGGTTTTTCCGTTGGAATCAAGTAACAACAGAGTGGGTCGAGAAAACTGATGTGTTTTTGAAAGAGATATTCCGTAGTCCAATGAGGATGGTGC
>NW_025300659.1:0-904 GCF_018294505.1 Triticum aestivum
GTTTTCCTCTCCCCCACTTCACCCTTGCCATTTTATTCGCCCTCTCTCTTGATCCTCCCTCTCTTTCCCGTTTGCCTCTTTTTGCATGCTTGCTTTTTGTTTGCTTGTGTGTTAGTTTGATTGCTTGTCATGATGGCTCAAGATAACACTAAATTGTGTGACTTCACCAATACCAACAACAATGATTTTATTAGCATTCCGATTGCTCCTCTTACCGATGCTAAATCTTGTGAAATTAATACAGTTGTGCTGAATCTTGTCATGAAAGATCCGTTTTCTGGCCTTCCTAGTGAAGATGCCGCTACCCATCTAAGTAGCTTCGTTGATTTGTGTGATATGCAAAATAAGAAAGATGTGGATAACGATATTGTTAAATTGAAGCTATTTCCTTTTTCGCTTAGAGATCTTGCTAAAGCTTGGTTTTCATCTTTGCCTAAAAATAGTATTGATTCATGGAATAAGTGCAAAGATGCTTTTATCTCTAAGCATTTTCCTCTCGCTAAGATCATCTCTCTTAGAAACGATATTATGAATTTTAAGCAACTTGATCATGAACATGTTGCACAAGCTTGGGAGAGAATTAAATTAATGATACGTAATTTCCCTACTCATGGTTTGAATTTGTGGATGATTATACAAATTTTTTGTGCCGGATTGAATTTTGCTTCTAGAAATCTTTTAGATTCGGCCGCGGGAGGCACTTTTATGGAAATCACTTTAGGAGAAGCTACTAAAGTCCTAGATAATATTACGGTTAATTATTCTCAATGGCATACTAAAAGATCTACTAATAAAAAGGTGCATGCGATAGAAGAAATTAATGTTTTGAGTGGAAAGATGGATGAACTTATGAAATTATTTGCTAGTAAGAGTGTTTCTTCTGATCCTAATGATATGCCCTTGT
>NW_025300660.1:0-904 GCF_018294505.1 Triticum aestivum
GTTGTGATCAACAGATAGTCATGGTTTCCTGGCTATGGACATTGGATGTCGTTGATAACGGGATCACATCATTAGGAGAATGATGTGATGGACAAGACCCAATCCTAAGCATAGCACAAAGATCGTGTAGTTCGTTTGCTAGAGCTTTGCCAATGTCAAGTATCTCTTCCTTTGACCATGAGATCGTGTAACTCCTGGATACCGTAGGAGTGCTTTGGGTGTATCAAACGTCACAACGTAACTGGGTGACTATAAAGGTGCACTACAGGTATCTCCGAAAGTATCCATTGTTTTATGTGGATCGAGACTGGGATTTGTCACTCCGTGTAAACGGAGAGGTATCTCTGGGCCCACTCGGTAGGACATCATCATATGCGCAATGTGACCAAGGAGTTGATCACGGGATGATGTGTTACGGAACGAGTAAAGTGACTTGCCGATAACGAGATTGAACAAGGTATTGGATACCGACGATCGAATCTCGGGCAAGTAACATACCGATAGACAAAGGGAATTGTATACGGGATCGATTGAGTCCTTGACATCGTGGTTCATCCGATGAGATCATCGTGGAACATGTGGGAGCCAACATGGGTATCCAGATCCCGCTGTTGGTTATTGACCGGAGAACGTCTCGGTCATGTCTGCATGTCTCCCGAACCCGTAGGGTCTACACACTTAAGGTTCGATGACGCTAGGGTTATAAAGGAAGCTTGTATGTGGTTACCGAATGTTGTTCGGAGTCCCGGATGAGATCCCGGACGTCACGAGGAGTTCCGGAATGGTCCGGAGGTAAAGATTTATATATAGGAAGTCCTGTTTCGGCCATCGGGACAAGTTTCGGGGTCATCGGTATTGTACCGGGACCACCGGAAGGGTCCCGGGGGCCCACCGGGTGGGGCCA
>NW_025300661.1:0-904 GCF_018294505.1 Triticum aestivum
CCGACATGAGAAAAATGCTGCAAAAGTAATTATTTTCAATCATTTGAGCTCTATATCGATCGGTCTCTTTCGTTCATTTCCTAATATCAAGTAACTAATAACTCCCTTGTTCATTTAATTTTCTTTGCCCTGTAGGGTTTGGAGACGGTTCTCAGAAGAAATTGTCGGTGAATTCAAACATGAGCTAGATTTCAGAAGGTTAGTTAATGTGGATAAGCAGCCACCGGGGACCAATCTATGTGGATACTATGTTTGTGAGAACATCCGGAGACACACCTCTGAGCGGAAGGCATCGGATAGCATGCGGAACGCGACGGATAACTTGCGGAGGAGGCTTAGTCCAGAAGCTCGCTTCCGACCAATTCAAGAAGAATTAGCAGGATTTTTCATGAGGGAAGTCATCAATCCTAAAGGAGAACACTATACCGAGGACGAAGAAATTTATATGCATACCCGAGATTGAAACTTGTTCGAAGTTGTATATGGTCATCCATCCTAATTGTGTATGGAAACTTGTTCGAAGTTGTATATGGTCACCCGAGATTGAATATATATTATATATTCCTCTTGAATTCTTCTTGTTTGAAATTTCATATGCATGTATATAGTAGCGTAGAATATGTGTACTGAAACTTCATCAAAATTAAAATAAAACACAAAATAAAATATAAAAGAAATAAAACACTCCAAACTAAAAAGAAACTAGGTTTAGGGGGGCTAAAACCCTAAACCTGCGGAGGAGCCCTTTAGTCCCGGTTGGCCACGAGAACCGGGACTAAAGGTCCTCCGCCCCGACGGACCACTGGCGCCCACGTGGACGGGCCTTTAGTCCCGGTCAGCCACAAGAACCGGGACTAAAGCCTTTAGTCGCGGTCCGTAAGAGGCGCGACTAAAGGGGGGGGGG
>NW_025300662.1:0-904 GCF_018294505.1 Triticum aestivum
TGGAGCATGTGCATGTAGTTCAAATTTGAAGTATGCACATAAAATGCATTGAAAACTCAATTAGTGCATAAAAATGTCCAAACGAACCCCAAAAAATTTGTACCACAACATGTTGATGCCGCACCATCATAGCATGCCAAGTTTCATGAATTTCAGACGAGTTTTGGATTTACTAGAATTTAAAAACCAGGCATCTCAATGTTTTGCCAGCCATCAACGGTGCCCCGGTGTTTGAAATTCATTCCCATATCTTGCATGGGACCTAAGCATGCACCCATGGACATAGATTTGATTTTTCAACCAATTTATATGCACTGGAGCATGTGCATGTAGTTCAAATTTTAATTAGGCGCATAGAATGCATTGAAAACTCAGTTAATGAATAAAAATGTCCAAACGAACCCCAAAAATCACAAAAAATCACACAAAACTTCTGTTGTTCTATGTTGACACGAGAATAAATTTGAAAGCAATAAGAGGCAATGGATATCGTTTCGTCCACAAAGATGGGACGTTCCCTACCGAAAACTATCATGCTTGTTGTGAGAAGCTCCGGTTTGTGAGAAGCATATACCCAAACCTGCCCCAAATGGGACAAAATTTGTACCACGGCATGTTGATGCCGCTCCATGATAGCATGCCAAGTTTCATGAATTTCAGACGAGTTTTGGATTTACTAGAATTTAGAAACCAGGCATCTCAATGTTTTGCCGGCAATCAACGGTGCCCCGGTGTTTGAAATTCATTCCCATTTCTTGCATGGGATCTAAGCATGCACCCAAGGACACAAATTTTATTTCAACCAATTTATATGCACTGGAGCATGTGCATGTAGTTCAAATTTTAATTATGCACATAAAATGCATTGAAAACTCAGTTAATGCATAAAAATGTCCAAACGAAC
>NW_025300663.1:0-904 GCF_018294505.1 Triticum aestivum
GGGGGTGAGGAAGGCGGAGAGGGGAATGGAGACGCACTGTTCAAAAACCCTTGCCCGACACCTTATATAGGGACGCTTCCGAGTGGCTGACAGGTAGGCCCGGGCGGTCCTGTCAAATCCCGAAATAGTGGCGCGCGCGATACGTGGCGAAAAAGGTGGTGCGGAAATCGAGGCATCTACGCCTTATCCCATCCGAGTACCGCGGTCCACCCCGCTTCACGCGCTTCCCAAAATTCAGATCCCACAAAATCCGCTAACAGCAGAGCAACCTGTCAGGCGGTGGATTTCCTACGATCCGTCGCTCGGAAGTTCACCAAGTTCAAAAGTTCACTCGACAGAAGAAAAGAACGGATCAAGGCGACTGAAAGAAAGGTTGATGCCATCATTAAAAAAGGTCATTGATCCAGGATGAGACATGCTCAGAACACAAAAACAGGTCGGAAAGATTATCAACTCCTTCCTCACTCAAACCTCGATCCATTCGGGGGCTAATGATGAAGTCATGTACCTAGGGTAGGGTCATGAACCTGTCCAAAGTACCCTCCCCAAGGACATCTTCAGAAGAAGCTGCCTTCCAGTCGACCAAGAGGGATTCCACTCGACGGACTCGAAGGCACTCGACCACGAAGACTCACTCAACCACCAGGAGATTAAGAGCCACTCTGTATCCAAACGGTCTGTAATTAAGTAGTCTTTATGGCCATGATGACACTTTATGTAGGGCGTTACCAGTAACGCCAATCCTTTATGTACTTTAAACCCTGCATAACTGAGGGCCGGAGGGGTCTGGCAGACACTATATAAGCCACCCCCTCCTCAGTGTAAAGGATTCGCACCCCTGTAACGTAGGGCTGTTACTTCCTCCGAGAAGGGCCTGAACTCGTAAATCCCTTGCGTATACAAC
>NW_025300664.1:0-904 GCF_018294505.1 Triticum aestivum
AAACAAATCAGTAAATGCATGAAAAATAGCAAAAGATGTCAGAAAGGGTTGAAAGTTGATGACGTGGCTTTGAATGGTGCATACCAACCGCAAAAAAGTCTAGAAAAATGAAGTGCCGGCCTTTGTAACAGATGAGTTTTCGTCCGAACCCTGATACATCGAAAGAGATTGTCCAGTTTGTACACGAAGTGCGTCCAGTTTTTGTCGTAACCCTCTCTACTTTTTTGCATATGCTATGTGGGTGAAATGATGATACAATGACAAGTTTCAACCTTTTCAGAGTTCATTTGTATTGCTTTTCATTTTCAGGGTCATTTAGCTCAAAACAAATCAGTAAATGCATGAAAAATGACAAATGATGTCACAAAGGGTTTAAAGGTTATGACATGGCTTTCAATGGTGCATACGGAACGCAAAAAAGTCTGGAGCTGTAATAAGTTTAAAAAAATGAAGTGCCGGCCTTTGTAATAGAGGAGTTCTCATCCGAAACCCTGATACTTCGAAAGAGATTGTCCAGTTTGTACACGAAGTGCATCGAGTTTTTGCCGTAAACCACTCTACTTTTTTGCACATGCTATGTGGGTGAAATGATGATACCATGAAAAGTTTCAACCTTTTCAGAGTTCATTTGTAGTGTTTTTCAATTTCAGGGTCATTTAGCATAAAACAAATCAGTAAATGCATGAAAAATAGCAAATGATGTCAGAAACGGTTGAAAGTTGATAACGTGGCTTTGAATGGTGCATACTGAACACAAAAAAAGTTTGGAGATGCAATAAGTTTAAAATAATGAAGTGCCGGCCTTTGTAACAGATGAGTTTTCGTCCGAAACCCTGATACTTCGAAAGAGATTGTGCAGTTTGTACACGAAGTTCATCCAGTTTTTGCCGTAGACCTCTCTACT
>NW_025300665.1:0-904 GCF_018294505.1 Triticum aestivum
AAAAAAATACCATCGTTCCTATAGCACATGTGCCCACGTCGTGCAAAAAAATCATGATTTTATCGCGCTCCGACTATTTAGTAATATTGACGCCGCATCGTTACCGCAGAACGTCTACTATCGTGTCATCGCCGTCCGTGAGGGGGGCCATGCCTCGGAGACGCGTCCCGCCTCTTCGGACATGCCACCACACCACCCCGCATGTATGAGGTCCCGGTGCGACGCTCCGGTGGCATTGCTACCCCCCAGTGCCCTCGTCCCGCCTAACCCTGTAGCGTTTGACCACGGGATCTACCCCTTTGACTTTGCACGGACGGGCTTTGACCAGTGGACCTCCCCACCTGGTTGTGTTAGGTCAGCCCATAGGAACACATTGGAGCAACATCCAGGGAAGACCCACAGCAAGATCCCCTCCGTGTAGACCCCACACGTCTGTTTCCCCCTCCAGGTGCCGGCGGCAGCGCCGTTCGTGAGGGGGGCACACCCCGGACACGCGTGCCGGGCGTTTGAAGCCGCCACAACACTTCCAGACTTGTGAGAGGCCGCTGGCGCAAGATTTGGCGGCATGCTAGCCCCCGGAGGCCGCCGGCCACAGCCATAGACGCGCGAAGGGCAATCCGCGTAGAGGGAATTTTTCGGATACTTCTCCATCACCAAAAATTATGAAAAAATACCATCGTTCCTATAACACAAGTGCCGACGTCGTGCAAAAAAAATCATGATTTTATCGCGCTCCGAGTATTTAGTAATATTGACGCCGCATCGTTACCACAGAACGTCTACTACCGTGTCATCGCCGTTCGTGAGGGGGGCCACGCCCCGGAGACGCGTCCCGCCTCTTCGGAATGCCACCACACCACCCCGCATGTATGAGGGCCCGGTGCGACACTCCGGTGGCATTGCT
>NW_025300666.1:0-904 GCF_018294505.1 Triticum aestivum
AACAAGGCGTGGTAAGAGACTAAGCTTGGGGATTACCAAGGCACCCCAAGGTAATATTCAAGGACAACCAAGAGCCTAAGCTTGGGGATGCCCCGGAAGGCATCCCCTCTTTCGTCTTCGTTCATCGGTAACTTTACTTGGAGCTATATTTTTATTCACCACATGATATGTGTTTTGCTTGGAGTGTCAATTTTTTTGTTAGGATTTGCTTGCTGTTATTTATAATAATGTTTTGCATCTTTTATTTCAATAAAAGTGGCATTGATAGCCTTTACTATGCCTATGTTACAAGTATACATGTTGCTGTTTGAAAACAGAAAGTTTACCGCTGTTGCAATAATTCTCTAGAAAATTCAGAATGTGATAAAATGTTGAAACCTTTTGAATATTAAATTATGATAAATTTACTAGAGTGGGAATTTTCTTTCATAATTTTTGGAGCTAGGTAAGTATGGATGTTGCAGCATTCTTTACAGACTATCCTGTTTAGGCAGATTGCTGTTATGTTTGCATTGTTTGCATATGTTTTCTTCTTTAATGATTCTATTTGAGGATAGGACTATTAAATATGCATAGGAATTTAGTATGAAATGTTGAATAATAATTTTAGTGATTTGCTACAGTAGAGTATGATAAGTTTTTGGCAATGGTTTATACTAACTTATCTCACGAGTCCTTGTTGTGTTTTGTGTGGATGAAGCTTTTGAGATTTAGGGAGACCGTGATATGAGAGGAATTAAGGAGACAAAAAATCTCAAGCTTGGGGATGCCCAAGGCATCCCAAGACAATATTTCAAGAAGTCTCAAGCGTCTAAGCTTGGGGATGCCCTGGTTGGCATCCCACCTTTCTTCTTCAACAATTATCGGTTAGTATCGGTTGATCCTAAGTTTTTGCTTCTTCACA
>NW_025300667.1:0-904 GCF_018294505.1 Triticum aestivum
TAACTTCCTCCTTGAGGGTGCGGAGCACGGTCGGGTGCCGGTCCTTCCGTTGCCTCTTCTGTTGGCTGCCATCTGTGCGTGCGCCGCCATCATCAGTGGTGGCATCCTCGGCGGCACCATCAGTGGTGGCATCAGTGGGGTCATCCTCGGCGGTACCATCAGTGGTCTCAGGATCGGTGGGGAAGGCGGCGTCCTCATACAAGTGAGGTTGTTCCTCCTTCTCCTGGGACAGCTCCCAGAATGCCTTGCCGCCCGAACCACCGGCCTGATCGTTGTTGGCCATGTTTCTCTCTAAATAGGAACAAAGTTTGGTCAAAAAGTTGGTTATTGTCAAGGAACAAGATCATGGTCTCATCATTTAGGGTTTGTCGACACCGAGGCATCCTAAAAGCTAATCTTTTATCATTGAGGGTTTTTCGACGCCGAGGCACCCTAAAAGCCTAAGCTTTCATCATTAGTCACAAGTACCCCATATGTCCTATTTTTAGCAAAGTCATTCTAAAATTCACGGAAAATTTCAGCATGACCTTTGCTGAAAATAGGACATATGGAGTACCCGAATTTGCTGGAACGGAAATTAATCGACATTCCAGCAAACTCAAGGGCCTCTCGGGTGGACAAGGCAAAAAAAGCCTCCATCACAACAAAGCAAATCATTGCATGGGCATACAGATGCTGAAGTAAGAACGCCAGAAGTAGCATTAAACCATTTCCACAATACTATGGTGATTTGAGATCATCTATTTATGTTCGCAAAGAGTAGTTTATGATCTAAGACTAAAAGGAAATGCACCAGCAGTACTAAATTGTCGGTCAGTCTCCAAAACTGATCCCAGCATTTTAAACAGTCCCTAGCAAGAACACAAATGTGGAAGCAAGTCAATCGCACAACATAAGAAACAAA
>NW_025300668.1:0-904 GCF_018294505.1 Triticum aestivum
GGGCCCTCTCGGTAATACTCATCACTATAAGCCTTGCAAGAATTGTGACTAATGAGTTATTTGTGGGATGAAGTATTACGAAATGAGTAAAGAGACTTGCCGTGAACGAGATTGAACTAGGTATGATGATACCGACGATCGAATCTTGGGCAAGTACCATACCAATGACAAAGGGAACAACGTATGTTGTTATGCGGTTTGATCGATAAAGATCTTCGTAGAATATGCGGGAGCCAATATGAGCATCCAGGTTCCGCTATTGGTTATTGACCGGAGATATGTCTCTGTCATGTCTACATAGTTCTCGAACCCGTAGGGTCCGCACGCTTAACATTCGATGACGATTTGTATTATGAGTTATGTGTTTTGATGACAAAAGTTTGTTCTGAGTCCCGGATGAGATCACGGACATGACGAGGAGTCTCGAAATGGTCAAGAGGCAAAGATTCATATATTGGAAGGATGCATTTGGACATCGGAATGGTGCTGTGTGGTTCGGGCATTTTTCCGGAGTACTGGGAGGTTACCGGAACCCTCCGGGAGAAGTATTGGGCCTAGTGGGCCTTATTGGAGGAGAGGAGAAAGGGCCACGTGAGAGGGGCGCCCCTCCCCTTCCCCAAACCGAATTGGACTAGGGGAGGGGGCCGGGCCCCCTCTTTCCTTCCCCCTCTCTCTCCCTTACCTTTCCCTCCGGTGGAAGAAAGGAAAAGGGGGGGCGAATCCTACTAGGATTAGGAGTCGAAGTAGGACTCCCCCCTGGCGCGCCCAAACCTGGCCGGCCTCCTCTCTCCCTCCCTCCTTTATATACGTGGTCAGGGGGCACCCCAACAGCACAACAGACAACACAAGTTGATCTTTTAGCCGCGTGTGGTGCCCCCTCCACAGTTACACACCTCGATCATAC
>NW_025300669.1:0-904 GCF_018294505.1 Triticum aestivum
CAAAGTTTTGTTTATGAATTACATAGTAAACTTTAAACATGCAATTTGATGCAAACAACAAAAGTAAATAGTTGTTGCAGTCATGCCTAACCAAATATGCACAACAAAGTTTGAAGGCTTGAGAAGGACAAACTGACATTATTGGTGAAGACAGGACCTATAAAGCCCTTTTCCATGCTGATGGGGGGGGGCAATTCAGGAAGATTACCACAAAATCTTCTTCAAAAGCATTGCCTTTATTCTACATTTTGTTAAGAGTAAATATATGTGTGATAATATAAGAAAAACTTGAGAATATTTAAGATAAGATGAAGGGTGATGCTACATAACGAAGTAGCTATAAATGTAAGTATAGAGATACATGCAAAAGGTACAACCAAGAGCAATGCAGAGCTAAACTTCTTCAGTATCATCGGTGTTATCCAACCTTATGGTAAGAGTAAATATAGATCTGATGTGTAGAAAATGGAGGGCAATGGAAAAATAAGCTGCAGAGTGATGGTACATGAACAACTACCTGTCAATATAAGTACGCTGATAAAGGACAACGAGTACTTACAAGAACAATGCAGAGCTAAAAATTTTCTTTGGCATTGGATATATTTTACACTAATGTAACCATTCATATAGATCAGATAATTTGGAGCAAACAATTGATAAGAAAGCTATCATGCATACTGCTGTCACATAATGAACCAGGTATGGATGCAAGTACAGTGATACAGGACAACAGGTACTAACAAGAGCAAAGCAGCGAGCATCATATTTGCGATATCCTGTCGTTCTTTTCAAACCAGAATTTTTCTTCGAGCCGATTTCCTGCAAAAATTCCGTAAGGCACATGCTGAAAAGTAGAACTTCAATTTGTCATGTGATATCATAGACAGTTCCTCATCCTGGGAAC
>NW_025300670.1:0-904 GCF_018294505.1 Triticum aestivum
CAAACATATAAGATATCCATCCAACATGCAGAGTTCCATCATACATAGTTCCATCACATATGTTCCATCCAACTACCAAGTTCCATCATACATAGCATAGTTCATCCAACTACCAAGATACATGCATAGTTCAACGATACAAAAGAAACAGAGAAAGGGATAAGGAGCACTCCATCTATGCAAGCTTTCGTCAAGTGAATGAAATCTGCAAAATGAAAAATAAGAAAGTTAGAAATAGGTGACTAGAACAAGAAGAAGACTAGAACAAGAAGAGTATGTCATTTATGGGCTAACTTACGTGAAATGGATCATATATGAGCTAACTAAGTTGAAATGGGTCGTTTATGAGCTAACTAAGGTCAAATGGATCGTTTTTGAGGTAACTAAGGTGAAATAGATCGTTTTTTAGCTCACTTAGGTCAAATGGATCATTTATGAGCTAACTTAGTTGAAATGGATCATTTTTGAGCTAACTTTGTTGAAATGGATCATTTATGAGCTAATTTAGTTGAAATGGATCTTTTTGAGCTAACTTTGTTGAAATGGATCATTTATGAGCTAATTTAGTTGAAATGGATCTTTTTGAGCTAACTTAGGTGAAATGGATCATTTAAGAGCTAATTTAGGTGAAATGGATCTTTTTTAGCTCACTTAGGTCAAATGGATCATTTATGAGCTAAATTAGTTGAAATGGATCGTTTATGAGATAACCTAGGTAAGATGGGTCATTTTGGAGTTAACCTAGGTGAAATGGGCCATTTTAAAGCTAACGTAGGTAAAATGGATCATTTAGGAGCTAATCTAGGTAAAATGGGTCATTTTTGAGCTAACTTGGATGAACTGCATCATTTATAAGCTAACCTAGGTAAAATGGGTCATTTTGGAGGAAAAGAAGCTAACTCTA
>NW_025300671.1:0-904 GCF_018294505.1 Triticum aestivum
TTCTCAGTTTCAAAAGAGAAAAAACAACAACTGAAATTCAATTAATTTCCAAGATTTCCCTTTGTATTTCAGCCAAGAACCGAAATATTCACTTGAATTCAATTATATATTTGAAATTCTGTAAATAAATTGGAAAATATTTGAATTCCTATGTACTACTGAAATTCCTGAATATTTTGGCTAAAAAGTGAATATTTAGTATTGACTGAAATTATTGCAATTCACTGAAACGATTTGATATTGATGTTTGGGCTATGTTTTTTCAAGCCCTCCAGTTCCTCCACTAGTAGAAAAGGGGGCAATGGTCCAGGCAAGGCCAGCCCATTAGTCCCGGTTCAGTCCAGAACCGGGACCAATGGGGGCACTGGACCCGGTTCGTGAGCCCCGGTGGCCGGCCAGGCCACGTGGGCCATTGGTCCCGGTTCGTCTAGATCTTTTGGTCCCGGTTGGTGGGACGAACCGGGACCAATGGTCCTCGCTCCTGGCCCACCACTATTGGTCCCGATTGGAGGCATGAACCGGGACCAAAGGCTGCCCTTTAGTCCCGGTTCAGGCCACCAACCGGGACTAAAGGGTTGGTCCTCGTTGCGGCCAGAGTTTAGTCCCACCTCGCCAACCGAAGGGGGTTCACAACGTTTTATAAGCCCCTCCCTCTCTGCCGTGTTGAGCTCCTATCAAAATGAAAATAGATGCCTTATACAGGGAATTTGACCTAAATTCATACTGAATTTCTCTGAAGTTAGTAGAAATTTATTATGAATTTAGGTCAAATTTTCTCTATAAGCACATCTATGCTCATTTTTATAGTAAAGTTAATCACAACTATTTTTTCTTCTATTTATTTCTGAGTAGTTTTTTATATTTTTTTCTTTTCTGCTATATTTATTTTTTTCTTTTTGTTTCC
>NW_025300672.1:0-904 GCF_018294505.1 Triticum aestivum
GACACCTCCCACTCCCCCCACCACGATCCATCTCCCCCTCCTCTGCCCCCGATTGGATCGGGGGAATTGACCCCAATGCCGCCGCCCGAGACCGCGTCGCCGGAGCCGCCACCGTCGCTCTCCACCTCGACCTCCCCGTCCTAGACCGCCCGCACCGGACCGCTTCTTCCTCGACGCCTCCACCTCCCCGACCGGATCTGGGTCGCGCCTCTGGCGCCCCCGACGTCGTCGCCGCCCATCTCCGCTGTCACCTCCTCGTCTCCTCCTCGCCGGGCGCCAACAAGCCCCGCCGCCCCCTCAAGTCCAGGCGCCACCCCACCTCGTCTACGTCGTCGGCGTGATCCAGGTCAAGCCGGAGTGCTCCGGAGGCGTCGCCCTCGATCCATCCCCTCCGACCACGTCGCCGCTCGATCTGCACACTCTGGTCACCCCCGACGCGTCTGAGCACGCCAACAGCTCCGGGGTGAGCTCCCGTGGCTACTCCCCCTCTCCCCCTCCTCGACTCACCGCCGTAGGCCGCCATACGCGCCGTCTGGTCTCCGGCCAGTGGGCTCGGTCACCGCGACCGTGACTGCGCCCCCGCCGCGCGCGCCCCTGAACGCACCCATGACCGCGCCCGTCGGTGATGCTCTGCCTGCTGCTGCTCCCCGCCGTGTGCGCGCGCGCACGCGCCGCCCGCTGCCGTTTCCGTCCTGCGGCGGCCTTACCGCGGCCCGTTGACGCGCAGCCTTGGCCCCCTGTGCCGCTGTTGTCGCTCGTCGCTGTGGTCGCCGGCGCCCAGCGCCGTTCCCTCCCTGTCGACCTGGGCGGGCGCCTAGCGCCCGCACCTGCGGTGCCCGCAGCACCCGAACCCACTATGGCCCCTAGGGCCTATGACAGCCGGGGCCCAGCCCCCAGAACGTTT
>NW_025300673.1:0-904 GCF_018294505.1 Triticum aestivum
AGTCATCTTGCCCATGTGGTATGATTTGCATATCTCAAGTGATTTAAAATCAAGTGAGTCCAAACGATCCATCTGCATCGAGTTTCTTCATGCGTATACACAAATAGACATGGTTCGCATGTCTCAAACTTTTCAAAAACGAGTGAGTCCAAAGATCCATCAACATGGAGCTTCTTCATGCGTTTTATACCAATATGACTTATATGGCAGTGCCACAAGTAAGTGGTACTATCATTACTATGTTATATCTTTTGGCATGAAAATGTGTATCACTACGATCGAGATTCAATAAACCATTCCTTTAGGTGCAAGACCATTGAAGGTATTATTCAAATAAGTAGAGTAACCATTATTCTCCTTAAATGAACAACCGTATTGTGATAGACATAATCCAATCATGTCTATGCTCAACGCAAACACCAAATGACAATTATTCAGGTTTAATACTAATCTTGATGGTAGAGGGAGCGTGCGATGTTTGATCACATCAAACTTGGAAACACTTCCAACACATATTGTCAGCTCACCTTTAGCTAGTCTCCGTTTATTCCGTAGCTCTTTCTTTCAAGTTACTAACACTTAGCAACCGAACCGGTATCTAATACCCTGGTGCTACTAGGAGTACTAGTAAAGTACACATTAACACAATGTATATCCAATATACTTCTATCGACCTTGCCAGCCTTCTCATCTACCAAGTATCTAGGGTAATTCTGCTCCAGTGGTTGTTCCCCTTATTACAGAAGCACTCAGTCTCGGGTTAAGGTTCAACCTTGGGTTTCTTCACTGGAGCAGCAGCTGATTTGCCATTTCATGAAGTATCCCTTCTTGCCCTTGCCCTTCTTGAAAGTAGTGGTTTCACAAACCATCAACAATTGATGCTCCTTCTTGATTTCTACTTTCG
>NW_025300674.1:0-904 GCF_018294505.1 Triticum aestivum
GACTTTGACGATCCGACTACGAACGTGCGAGGACGTCGCGCCTTAGCAATCGCTAAACCAACTCCGAGAGGTTATTGACCACGCCGGAGCATGATCAACCTGACCACGAGGGTCTGTTTCCTGCAAGCAAACGAAGAACAAGCAAGAAACTGAGATTGCAATCTGGATATTGCGAATATAAGATGAAAGCTTTATTGATCAAGGTGGGGTTCTGTGACGCCTTTGTCTGGTCTTTGAACACAAACGAAGTACGCGAAGTTGCAGCTATGGCGAACTTTAATCTAAACAAAACCCAAAATCTAAACGGTGCCCTAAGGGCTGTATATATGGAGGAAGAGAGGGGAATTTCGTGGCCCTTGGTGGAGGGGTCCTGATGAGGACATCAATACCATTGTTACACCCACAGCCCCTGCTGCTATACATACTGGACCAATTACTAGAGCTCGCGCATGCCAACTAAATTACCAGGTACTTTCGTTTCTTGGTAATGATTCTAATGTTCATGAGAATATGATGCTGCCTAAATTGGATACATTTGTTTTGCTTACAAATGAAGGGCCTAGCTTGGAGAAGGATGAACATTGGAGCAAGAACAAGCATGGAGATGATGCCATGCGCAAGGGGAACAAGAACGGAGTTACAAGTGATGATTTCAGGACTTTGAAGCCACCATAATGGGTGCATGAAGCCTTGGACGAAATATACAAGATGCCACTTCATAAATTTCGTCCCGAGGCTATTTTAGGTGCTGCGTCACCTTATTATTGGGCCAGGCCCATGTAATTTCGAAATACATAAGTATAGGCTATTTTTAGAGTCCGTATGTGTGGGGAAACAAGAGATAGGGTTGATTTCGGACCCCTCCACCAAGGGCCACGAAATTCCCCCCTCTTCCTCCATATAT
>NW_025300675.1:0-904 GCF_018294505.1 Triticum aestivum
CGGTCAGACCGCAAAACAACATACGTTGTTCCCTTTGTCATCGGTATGTTACTTACCCGAGATTCGATCGTCGGTATCTCAATACCTAGTTCAATCTCGTTACCGGCAAGTCTCTTTACTCGTTCCATAATACATCATCTCGCAACTAACTCATTAGTTGCAATGCTTGCAAGGCTTATGTGATGTGCATTACCGAGAGGGCCCAAAGATACCTCTCCGACAATCGGAGTGACAAATTCTAATCTCGAAATACGCCAACCCAACATGTACCTTTGGAGACACCTGTAGAGCACCTTTATAATCACCCATTTACGTTGTGACGTTTGGTAGCACACAAAGTGTTCCTCCGGCAAACGGGAGTTGCATAATCTCATAGTCATATGAACATGTATAAGTTATGAAGAAAGCAATAACAACATACTAAATGATCAGGTGCTAAGCTAATGGAATGGGTCATGTCAATCAGATCATTCACCTAATGATGTGATCTCGTTAATCAAATAACAACTCATTGTTCATGGTTAGGAAACATAACCATCTTTGATTAACGAGCTAGTCAAGTAGAGGCATACTAGTGACACTCTGTTTGTCTATGTATTCACACATGTATTATGTTTCCGGTTAATACAATTCTAGCATGAATAATAAACATTTATCATGATATAAGGAAATAAATAATAACTTTATTATTGCCTCTAGGGCATATTTCCTTCAGTCTCCCACTTGCACTAGAGTCAATAATCTAGATTACACAGTAATGATTCTAACACCCATGGAGCCTTGGTGCTGATCATGTTTTGCTCGTGGAAGAGGCTTAGTCAATGGGTCTGCAACATTCAGATCCGTATGTATCTTGCAAATCTCTATGTCTCCCACCTGGACTAGATCCCGGATGGAATTGAAG
>NW_025300676.1:0-904 GCF_018294505.1 Triticum aestivum
GGTTCTTCTGGTGCTGCTGGCGAGGCAGGGGAGGCACGGGGTCCGGCGAATCGATGGAGGGGATCACCGGCACCCGAGGTCGAAAACGGCAGTGTTGGAGATGCAGCAGAGCTTCTGGCGGGACGTGGCTCGGAGAGGGGGTCGAGGGCGACGTCGCGGAGCTCGTGGGCACAACAGAGGGGCGAGGGGGTAGCGGTGGCTGCAGCTACGGTGAAGGCGTCGGCGGCTGCGTTCGGTCGCACTTGGGGAAGGAGCTAGAGGGCGAGGGAGAGAACAGAGAGTGAGGGGAGAGGCAGAGGGGTTTGCGGGGCGTCTCCAGACGCGTCGGGGGCGCCTCGGTGGCAAGCAGGAGGTGGCCAGGGCATGGCCAGCGCTCGCCACCGAGCTGCTTCGGGGCGAGGGGAGGAAGACGACAGGGGGGGGACGCCTGGTGGGCTGGGCCGCACAGGAGCTGGGCCGGCTGGGCTGAGAGGTGAGCACCAGGTAAGTCCAGGTGGGCTCTCTCTCTCTTTTTTTTATATTCCTGTTTTCTATTTTTTTAAATTTGTTTTGGCATTGTTTTGAATTTAAACAAATTCAAACAATGCCAAAAACTCCTCGGAATATTTTTATTTGCTAGATGGACTTTTCCAACAGCACATAAAGCATTTCAGAGTTATTTGAAAATATATCCCATATATTATGAATATTATTCCAAATTCAAATACAATAATGATTTAAATTCAGTGCTCAAAATATTCCTCAAAATGTTCATTATTTTTGGTTTGGTGCAAAACCCTTGCCAAAATATAACCAACATTATTTAAGGCCATTTTGGAACATTGAATGCATTTTCCAGGGTTCTTTGCCCCTCTTTTATTTAAGTTTTTGAGGCTTCCAAAATTCCTCAGTTCAAGTTTCAAAA
>NW_025300677.1:0-904 GCF_018294505.1 Triticum aestivum
TGAGCAAGATGGACACCATCTTGTGGCCGGAGGATGACCGGGAGCACGTCGGCGACGAGGTCCACGGCGGTGGGTGCGGTTGAGCTCCGGGAGGTTGCTACACGGCTCGGGAGCAAGAACGGAAGGGAGGGGAAGATGGCTGAGCTCACAGTGAGTGCGACGGAGTCCTTGGTGCGGTCGGAGATGGACCGGAGCGACGTCGGCGTTGAAGGGGATCTCCGGCGACGGTGAGCTCGGGCGAGGTCGGTGCGGTGGTCTCGGGCGTTGCGAGCGCTCGGGGCTCGGCTGCTCGATGAAGTGGACAGCGGCGAAGCTCCTGGACACGGTGAGACGGCGTGGAGACGACGGGGAGCACGGCTACGACGGTGGTGCGGCGATGGTGGCGTCAGCCATGGCTGGGGCGTGCGAGGGGGAGGAGCTGGAGAGGAGAGGGGTGTCTGGGGGGTTCGGGGGAGAGAGGGAGGACGATCCACGTCGTCACCTGGCGAGGGGAGCGGCGAGGCGGCGAGCAGGTGCGTGGCGCACGCCGCGGTCGCCGTCGGGCACCTGCCTGCCTGCCTGGCCGAAGCAGCTCGCTGGAGCGGTGCTGGGCTGGGCCGGCAGGTGGGCTGGCTAGTGGGCTGCGGTGGCGCCAGGTAGGGTTTTCCCTTTTTTTTTCTATTTTCTGTTTTATTTAATAATTCTGCAACTTTGTTGAGTTAAATAAAATACCTAGGCAACTCCAAAAATCACCAAACTACTCCTGGTCCATAGTTGGAATATTTCCAACATGAAACATTTCAGTTTGGAGATATTTGAGCATTTAAATATTTTATATTATTTCAAATGCCCAAATTCAAATATCTATGATTTAATTCAAAGACCCTATGATGGCCTAGAAAAATGTGCACCACTTTTGTCAGAG
>NW_025300678.1:0-904 GCF_018294505.1 Triticum aestivum
TTCGTGTACAAAACGGACAATCTCTTACAAAGTATTAGGATTTCATCCGGAAACTCGTCTGTTACAAATGGATTTCATATTTTAAACCTTATTTGAACTCCTGACTTTTTGTGTGTTCAAAATGCACCATTCAAAGCCACATCATTATTTTTTAATCCTTTCTGACTTCATTTGTTATTTTTCATCCATTTACTAATTATTTTGAGCTATAAGACCCTAAAATTGAAAAGCATTTCAAATGAACTCCGAAAAGGTTGAAAGTTGGCATGATATCATCATTTCATCCACCTAGCATGTGCAAGAAAGTTGAGAGGGTTACGGCAAAAACTGGATGCACTTCGTGTACAAAACGGACAATCTCTTTCAAAGTATCAGGATTTCATCCGGAAATTCGTCTGTCACAAAGGGATTTCATTTTTTAAAACTTATTTGAACTCCTGACTTTTTGTCTGTTCAAAATGCACCATTCAAAGCCACATCATCTTTTTTCAATCCTTTCTGACTTCATTTTTTATTTTTCATGCATTTACTAATTATTTTGAGCTATAAGATCCTAAAATTGAAAAGCATTTCAAATGAACTCTGAAAAGGTTGAAAGTTGGCATGATATCATCATTTCATCCACATGGCATGTGCAAGAAAGTTGAGAGGGTTACGGCAAAAAGTGGATGCACTTCGTGTACAAAACGGACAATCTCTTTCAAAGTATCAGGATTTCATCCGGAAACTCGTCTGTTACAAAGGGATTTCATTTTTTTAAACCTTATTTGAACTCCTGACTTTTTGTGTGTTCAAAATGCACCATTCAAAGCCACATCATCATTTTTCAATCCTTTCTGACTTCATTTGTTATTTTTCATGCATTTACTAATTATTTTGAGCTATAAGACCCTAAAATTGAAAA
>NW_025300679.1:0-904 GCF_018294505.1 Triticum aestivum
GACGGCGGGCGGCGTCGAGGGCGAGGGCGACGGCGGGCGGCGTCGAGGGCGAGGGCGACGGCGGGCGGCGTCGAGGGCGAGGGCGACGGCGGCGGTGTTGATTCGGAGAAGACGAGAAGGGGTTCGGGGCCCTCGTATTTATAGCCCCCCCCTTTAGTCGCGGTTGGGGAGGCGACCCGCGACTAAAGGGTACCTTTAGTCGCGGTTGGAGAGGCGACTCGCGACTAAAGGGTAACCTTTAGTCGCGGTTGGTGAGGCGACCCGCGACTAAAGGGCTTTTTCGGCGGGTTTTTGTTCCCGCGCGCAACGACCTTTAGTCGCGGTTGGGCAGGCCAACCGCGACTAAAGGTATTCTTAAAATACTTTTTCTTTTTCAATATGTTAAAAACACAAATAATATATCAAAAAATTCAGAAAAATAAAACTAATTCAATTCAAAATGTTAAAAACACAAATAATATATCAAAAAATTCAGAAAAATAAAACTAATTCAATTCAAAATGTTAAAAATACAAATAATATATCAAAAAATTCAGAAAAATAAAACTAATTCAATTCAATATGTTAAAAACACAAATAATATATCAAAAAATTCAGAAAAATAAAACTAATTCAATTCAATATGTTAAAAACACAAATATTATATCAAAAAATTCAGAAAAATAAAACTAATTCAATTCAAAATTCTAAAAATACAAATAATATATCAAAAAATTAAGAAAAATAAAACTAATTCAATTCAAAATGTTAAAAATACAAATAATATATCAAAAAATTCAGAAAAATAAAACTAATTCAATTCAAAATTTTATACGCCTAGGCAGGAGTATGACTAAATCACTCCAAATTTCATGTATCATCAGTGGTATCTCGAATCATTCGAAAATGGACACCAAACACATCA
>NW_025300680.1:0-904 GCF_018294505.1 Triticum aestivum
GAGCAATTTCCATGATTGACGAAACCCGGGGTGCGTTTATGTATTGTTGATCAATAACCCTAGGTTTTACCGATTCAGGGCTCTTTCATGGACTATTACTCACCGTTTTGCAGTCCCAAAGCGATTTCCATGCTTGTCGAACCCCAAGATGTGCTTACGTGCTGGTCGTCAAGACTCGCAGATTGTGCCGATTCTGGCCCGTTTCCTGGACTATTACTCAGTTTTGGGGTCCCGAAGTGATTTCCATGATTGACGAACACCGGGGTGCATTTACGTGTCGGTCACCAACACTCACAATTTTGGCCGATTCTGGTACGTTTTCTGCACAGTTACTCACCGTTGTGGGGTCCCGGAGCGATTTCCATGATTGACGATCCCTGGGGTGCGTTTACGTGCCCGTCGTCAACCCTCACAGTTTTGGCCAATTCTGACCTGTTTCGTGAACTATTACTCACCGTTTTGGGATCGCAAAGCGATTTCCATAGTTATTGAACCCCAAGGTGCGCTTACATGTTGGTCATCAGCAGTCACAGTTTTGGCCGATGCTGGCCCGTTCTGTCGACTATTACTCACTTTTTTGGGGTCCCAGAGTGATTTCCATGATTAACGAACCCCGGGGTGCGTTTACGTGTCAGACATCAACACTCGCGGTTTTTGACGATTTTGGCCCGTTTCATGGACTATTACTCACCGTTTTGCGGTCACGAAGAGATTTCCATAGTTGTTGAACCCCAAGGTGCGCTTACGTGTTGGTCATCAACTCTCATAGTATTGGCCAATTCTGGCCCGTTTCGTGGACTATTACTGACTGTTTTGGGGTCCCGGAGTGATTTCCACGATTAACAAACCCCATGGTGCGTTTAAGTATCGGTCATCAACACTCGTGGTTTTTGTCGATTCTGGG
>NW_025300681.1:0-904 GCF_018294505.1 Triticum aestivum
TTCAAAACAGTGGCAAAACAAATTTTAAAAAATAAAACAGAACAGAAATAAAAAAAGAGAGAAACCTACCTGGCCCAGCTCCTCCAGCCACTTACCTGGCGCCACCAACCGGCCCAGCACGGGCCAGCCCACCGCCGCTTCCCCCCTGTCGTCTTCCTCCCTCGCCAGAAGGACAGAGGCGAGGCGTGGCGCGCGCCCGAGAGCCCTCGGCCACCTCCTGCTTCCTCCTGGGAGCCCCGGGCCTTCTACCAGCGCCACGGAGACGCCCGAAGACCCTGTTCCCTCTCCCTCACTCGCTGCTCTCCCTCCCTTCCCCTGGCTCTCTCTCTCGCGCAGCCCGAGCGGAGCTCGTCGCCGCCGTCCACTGCCACCACGGCCACCGGGCCTCCCTCGCTTCCCCGACTAGCCCACAAGCTCCGCCACTCCATCCCCGACCCACCTCACCGAGCCACGCCCCTCCAGAAGCCCCGAAGCGCCGCCCCGACGTTTTTCCCCTCCTCGGACCCGCCGGTCGCCGTCGCCCGATTCGTCGGCTCCGGACCGTCCCCGGCCTCGTCTCCGCCTCGAATGGATCCGATGTGAGCCTCCGCTGCTTCTCCTGTGCTCGCCCCCTCCGTTCTCGCCCCCTAGCCCCATCTCCCATCGCGGCCGAGAGCTTCTCGCCGCCGGCCATGGCGTGACTGTGGCCACAGCCACCGCAGCTCGTTCCCGAGCCCACCATCGTGCTCAACACGATCGCATAAATCCGTAGACAACCACAACGCCTCCTCCCGTGCTCTGTAACGCCACCCCGAGTTTGCCCGAACTCCGGCCGCCGCCTTTGAGCTCGCCGCCGTCGATATAGATCGCCCCCGGCATAACTGACTGCACCACTCGACGCGCGGGATCTTCAGTGTCACGTAGA
>NW_025300682.1:0-904 GCF_018294505.1 Triticum aestivum
AATGCTTTCCAATTCCAGGGTCTTATACCTCAAAATAATCAGTAAATGCATGAAAAATAACAAATGAAGTCAGAAAGGGTTGAAAATTGATGATGTGGCTTTGAATGGTGCATTTTGAGCACAGAAAAACTATGGAGTTCAAATAAGTTCAAAAAAATTGAAATCCCTTTGTGACAGACAAGGATCCGTATGAAACCCTGATACTTCGAAAGATATTTTCCGTTTTGTACACGAAGTGCATCCAGTTTTTGCCGTAACCCTCTCTACTTTCTTGCACATGCTATGTGGGTCAAATGATGATACCATGCCAACTTTCAACCTTTTCAGAGTTCATTTGAAATGCTTTTCAATTTCAGGGTCTTATAGCTCAAAATAACCTGTAAATGCATGAAATATTACAAATGAAGTAAGAAAGGGTTGAAAATTGATGATGTGGCTTTGAATGGTGCATTTTGAGCACAGAAAAACTATGGAGTTCAAATAAGTTCAAAAAAATGAAACCCCTTTGTAACAGGCAAGTTTCCGTATGAAACACTGATACTTCAAAAGAGATTGTCCGTTTTGTACACGAAGTGCATCCAGTTTTTGCCGTAACCCTCTCTACATTCTTGCACATGCTATGTGGGTCAAATGATGATACTGTGCCAAGTTTCAACCTTTTCAGAGTTCATTTGAAATGCTTTCCAATTTCAGGGTCTTATAGCTCAAAATAATAAGTAAATGCATGAAAAATAACAAATGAAGTCAGAAAGGGTTGAAAACTGATGATGTGGCTTTGAATGGTGCATTTTGAGCACAGAAAAACTATGGAGTTCAAATAAGTTCAAAAAAATTGAAATCCCTTTGTGACAGACAAGGATCCGTATGAAACCCTGATACTTCGAAAGAGATTGTCCGTTTTGTA
>NW_025300683.1:0-904 GCF_018294505.1 Triticum aestivum
CACACATATTTATTCAAATCAGTTAGTTTGTATCACCAGAGGCTCAATGTATATATATACCTCGGCGCCGGAGGTGGTTGCTACTTCCATTTGAAGATCGTCGTTTATCGACGTTTGTTCGGCATCATCTTGCTGACGGCGCCCTTCATCTTCACCGTCAAGGTTCAGATAAGAAGAGATATCATCTTCTTCTTCTCCGGTCGGCACATATAGAATATCGCCGTTTATGATGCCGAACATATGTGCTTCACCGTCCGGATCATAGTTGTCCATAATCGGGTCAGCTCTATCGTCCGCCATTATGTCAGTCCTGAAAACATGTAGTAAAAACAAATTAATTAAGTGAAGAAGGGGGGCGGTGGCGGTGGCGGTGGCAAAAGGGCGGTGGCAAAAGGAGGGGGCGAGGAAGGGGTGGGAGAGGGTGTCGCGGTAGAGCGCGAGACGGGGCGGCAGACGACGGCGTCACGGAGAGGGAGGCGAGGAAAACACACATGTATAACCCTCGCCGCCCCCTCTCGATCCCAAAAAAAACACAGCGCGCATCGCCGCCCCCCTCGCCGCCCCCTCGCCGCCCCCTCCATTTTATTTTTTTGTTTTTCTTTGGCCGGTTTTCTGTTGTTTTTTGTTTTTTCACTTTATATGTATTTTTTGATTTTATTTCTCTTTCAAATTTCGTCAAATTTTCTTATAAAATTCTAAATTTTTTGAACTTCCCTTAAATTGACAAACTATTTCAAGCTGTGAACTTTTTCCGATTCCAGACACTTCTTTTTCCAAAACACGTGAACTTTTTTTCAAAATCCTGAACTTTTTTTAAAAAATCGATGTACATTTCGAAAGAAAATCAAATTTATGTCAAACTTGATGAACTTTTATTTCCAAAATTTATGATCTTTTTTCATGG
>NW_025300684.1:0-904 GCF_018294505.1 Triticum aestivum
AGGGGAACAACCACTGGAGCAGCATTACCCTAGATACTTGGTAGATGAGAAGGCTGGCAAGGTCGATAGAAGTATATTGGATATACATTATGTTAATGTGTACTTTACTAGTACTCCTAGTAGCACCAGGGTATTGGATACCGGTTCGGTTGCTAAGTGTTAGTAACTCGAAATAAAAGCTACGGAATAAACGGAGACTAGCTAAAGGTGAGCTGACGATATATGTTGGAAGTGTTTCCAAGGTTGATATGATCAAGCATCGCACACTCCCTCTACCACCGAGATTGGTGTTTGCGTTGAGCATAGACATGATTGGATTATGTCTATCGCAATACGGTTATTCATTTAAGGAGAATAATGGTTACTCTATTTTTTGAATAATACCTTCAATGGTCTTGCACCTAAAGGAATGATTTATTGAATCTTGGTCGTAGTGATACACATTTTCATGCCAAAAGATATAAGATAGTAATGATAGTACCACTTACTTGTGGCACTGCCATGTAAGTCATAATGGTATAAAACGCATGAAGAAGCTCCATGTTGATGGATCTTTGGACTCACTCATTTTTGAAAAGTTTGAGACATGCGAACCATGTCTATTGGTGTATATGCATGAAGAAACTCCATGCAAATGGACCGTTCGGACTCACTTGATTTTGAATCACTTGAGATATGCAAATCATACCACATAGGCAAGATGACTGAAAAGCCTCGGTTTCAATAAGATGGAACAAGATAGCAACTTGTTGGAAGTAACACATTTTGATGTGTGCAGTCCAATAAATGCTGAGGCATGCAGTGAATATCGTTATGTTCTTACTTCACAGATGATTCGAGTAGATGTTGAGAATATTTACTTGATGAAACACAACTCTGAATTATTGAATGGTTCAAGTAATTT
>NW_025300685.1:0-904 GCF_018294505.1 Triticum aestivum
GCTGGACAATCCGAAAGAGCTGCGGTGATAAATATGCAATTGAATGCATATTTATCGATGCAACCCTTTCGGACGGGAGACCTAGGTTACGCGACTTGATGTGAAAATTTAATCTAGTGACATGGAAAAAAAGTGGACGAGGTCATGGAATTGTTGCTCACCCTCCGATGTAGTCGATCAAAGGAGACGGACGATCGTGGACCAACACCTCCAACGTCGACAATCACTCCACGAAGATGGAACACCACAAATCCTGTTAATTACACCGAGTGAAAAAAATTTAGGTCATCACCTCACATTAAGCATTGATACTTTTAACTATGAAAAAAAATCATGTTTCGTCAAGTGTCAAATTTTGTCCTTCAATTTTTTTGCAACATCATCATGATTAAATAACCACTGATCATATCATAATTTTGCAGCACATCTCACATAGCTACTTAACATTAAGCACTGACACTTAAAACTATGAAAAAAATCATATTTTGTCAAGTGTCAAATTTTGTCCGGTTCAATTTTTTTGACAAGATCATCATGATAAAAATAATCACTCATCTTATACCAATTTTAGAGCACATCTCAAATGACAAGATCATCATGATAAAAATAATGCAAACTAACAATCTAACATCCTAACATCCAACATTCAACTATATATCAACCTAACAACGTAACATCTAACATCTAACCTAACAATCTAACATCCAACATCCATCCATGCATTCATTCATCCATCCAACAGTAGAAAAAAATGGAAAAAAATGAAAAAAAACGTAGCTCACCGAGAGGCGCGTGGCAGGGGGCGAGGCGGTGGAGGGGATGGTGAGGCAGGGGCGGTCGGGGACGGGAGGGACGGGGCCGGACGGAGCCGCGACCGGCTCTAGGAGCCGCGGCCGGCGGGGTC
>NW_025300686.1:0-904 GCF_018294505.1 Triticum aestivum
CCACTCGCCCCCCTCCTCTGCCTTCCCCCGATCCAGATCGGATCGGGGCATGGGGGCCCGACCTCGCCGCCTCATCCCTACGCCCGTCCACGCCGGCGCCTCCTCGTCTCCTCCCCACGTCGGACCTCCTCGACCTCCTCCCCGACGGCCTCCCCAAGCCACGCGGCGCCCGCCCGTCGCCGTCCACCGCCGCCTGGAGCTCCGCGAGCCTCACCGGAGCCACCTAGCGCCCGACCCCCTTGCCGCGATGGAGCTCCACCTCGCCGGCGTGCCAGTCGCCTGAGGTCTCCGCCGACGGCGCCATCGCCCCATGTGCCTCAGCCTCCTCCTCGCCCCGTGCCGAGGCCGCCGTTCCCGCGCCGCGCCCTCGACCCCGTCGCCCCGCTGCACTCGTCGCCGGCAACTCGGACGCCGCCCCTTCCTCGTCCTCCTCCTCGAGCATGCCTCGCTCAACTACAGGGCTATGTGAGCCCCCTTCCCTTCCCCTCTCTCCCCCTGGCAGGCCCGCCGTCGTGCTTGTTGCCGCTGCTGTAGTCCTCCTCTGGCTCAGGCAAGCACACCACGGTGCTTCTGGCATCGCGTGGGAGCTGCCTAGCCCTTCAGAGCTTTGCGTGCGTGCTCCTCGCACCGCCCCCCTCAAGTTCTTGCTTCGGCCGCCGCCTCGCACCGTCCTGCTGCCTTCGCTCCGCACCTGCCGCCTCGCATGAGGCCGCAACGCGCCTGCTGCTGCCTCTGGCGACCCCCTCCTGCGCCGGTTTCCTTCACCGGAAACGGCCGGCCGGCGAGCCCTGCCCTGGCCGCCGGCGCGCGCTAGCGCCCGTGCCCCTCGATGCGGCCCGGTTCGCCCCTCGTTCGGGCACCCGCCCCGTTAACCGCCAGCACCAGCGCCTGCTAAGACCCCCCC
>NW_025300687.1:0-904 GCF_018294505.1 Triticum aestivum
AGGGTTACGGCAAAAACTGGACGCACTTCGTGTACAAACTGGACAATATCTTTCGGAGTATCAGGGTTTCGGACGAGAACTCATCTGTTACATGGGCACTTAATTTTATTAAACTTATTACAACTCAAGACTTTTTTTGCGTTCCGTACGCACCATTCAAAGCGACGTCATCAATTTTCAATACTTTCTGACATCATTTGCTATTTTTCAGTCATTTACCGATTTGTTTAGAGAGCTAAATGACCGTGAAATTGAAAATCTCTACAAAATGAACTCTGAAAAAGTCGAAACTTTTCATGGTATCATCATTTCACCCACATAGCATGTGCAAAAGAGTAGAGAGGGTTACGGCAAAAACTGGACGCACTTCGTGTACAAACTGGACAATCTCTTTCGAAGTATCAGTGTTTCTGACGAGAACTCATCTGTTACACTAGCACTTCATTTGTTTAAACTTATTACAAATCCAGACTTTTTTGCGTTCCGTACGCACCATTAAAAGTGACGTCATCAATTTTCAACACTTTCTGACATCATTTGCTATTTTTCAGTCATTTACCGATTTGTTTAGAGAGCTAAATGACCGTGAAATTGAAAATCAGTACAAAATGAACTCTGAAAATGTCGAAACTTGGCATGGTATCATCATTTCACCCACATAGCATGTGCAAAAGAGTAGAGAGGGTTACGGTAAAAACTGGACGCACTTCGTGTACAAACTGGACAATCTCTTTCGGAGTATCAGGGTTTCGGACGAGAACTCATCTGTTACACTAGCACTTAATTTTATTAAACTTATTACAACTCAAGACTTTTTTTGCGTTCCGTACGCACCATTCAAAGCGACGTCATCAATTTTCAACACTTTCTGACATCATTTGCTATTTTTCAGTCATTTACCGAT
>NW_025300688.1:0-904 GCF_018294505.1 Triticum aestivum
CGGCGCGATTTTTTTTTAAAAAAAACAAAACGAATTAAAAAAATACCAAATGAACTCTGATTTAAATAAAACAAATTTTCCCCGACTCCTAAAAATGAGTCGAACAAAATGAACTTTAAAAACGGCAAACATGCATAAATTTTTAAAATGCTCATTTTTGCCTAATCAAAATAAATCTTCCAAAACCAAATTTTGATTTATTTATAATATCTTCATTTTTCCTAAATATTGGGAAAGTCATATTATTCCCTCTCTTAAAATTTTTATAGGAAAAACTTTATGAAGATAATTAAATAAATCCAAATGATCCTATTTTCAAAATTTGAGAAATCCCAAATATGAAAATAATGAAACTTCCAACTCTCTCCGAGGGTCCTTGAGTTGCGTGAAATTTTCTAGGATCGGAAAATGCGAAAAAAATATGATATGCATGATGACCTAATGTATAACATTCCAAATTGAAAATTTGGGATGTTACAAACCTACCCCCTTAAGATGAATCTCGCCCTCGAGATTCGGGTTGGCTAGAAAATAGGTGAGGGTGGTCCTTGAGCAAAACTTCCTCTCTTTCCCAGGTGGCTTCATCCTCAGTGTGGTGGCTCCACTGAACTTTACAAAACTTGATAACTTTGCTGCGGGTAACTCTGCTGGCATAATCGAGAATCTTAACAGGTTTTTCCTCATATGTCAAGTCATCCTTCAACTGAATTGCTTCCAGTGGCACTGTGTCTCTTAACGGTACCTCTGCTATCTCTGGGTGACATTTCTTCAACTGAGAAACATGGAATACATCATGAACTCCTGACAGTCCTTCTGGCAATTCCAACTTATAAGCAACTTCTCCCATACGTTGCAAAATCTTATACGGTCCAACGAAACGGGGTGCTAACTTTCCTTTAACTCC
>NW_025300689.1:0-904 GCF_018294505.1 Triticum aestivum
GGCCCTCATACATGCGGGGTGGTGTGGTGGCATGTCCGAAGAGGCGGCACACGTCTCCGGGGTTTGGCCCCCCTCACGGATGGCGCCACCGCCGGCACTTGGAGGGGGGAAATGGACGCGTCGGGTCTACACGGAGGGGATCTTGCTGTGGGTCTGGCTCGGATGTTGCTCCAAAGTGTTCCTATGGGCTGACCTAACACAACCGGGTGGAGAGGTCCACTGGTCAAGTCCCGTCCGTGCAAAGTCAAAGGGCTAGTTCCCGTGGTCACACGCTACAGGGTTAGGCGGGATGGGGGCCCTGGGGGGTAGCAATGCCACCGGAGCATCGAACCGGGCCCTCATACATGCGGGGTGGTGTGGTGGCATGTCCGAAGAGGCGGCACGCATCTTCGGGGCATGCCCCCCCCCTAACGGACGGTGATGACACGGTAGTAGCCATTCTACGGTAACGATGCCGCGTGAATATTATTAAATACTCGGAGCGCGATAAAATCATGAGTTTTTTTGCACAACGTGGGCACATGTGCTATAGGAACGATAATATTTTTTCATAATTTTTGGTGATGGAGAAGTATCCCAAAAATTCCCTCTACGCGGATTGCCCTTCGCGCGTCTACGGTTGTGGCCGGCGGCCTCCGGGGGCTAGCATGCCGCCAAATCTTGCGTAGGCGGCCTCTCACAAGTTTGGAAGTGTTTTCGTGGTTGCAAACGCCCGCCACGCGTGTCCGGGGTGTGCCCCCCTCACGGACGGCGCCGCCGCCGGCACCTGGAGGGGGGAAACGGACGCGTCGGGTTTACACGGAGAGGATCTTGCTGTGGGTCTGGCCCGGTTGTTGCTCCAAAGTGTTCCTTTGGGCTGACCTAACACAGCCGGGCGGGGAGGTCCGCTGGTCAAAGCCCGTCC
>NW_025300690.1:0-904 GCF_018294505.1 Triticum aestivum
CTTGGGACGTCCTCCCACCTCCTTGGCCGCCACCCCTTGCTCCTATATAAGTAGATCCATCTAGTAGCTTTTCCTTGGGATTTGTTTAGTTAAAAGTTAGCCATTGCAACTTCGTGTACTTCGTTTGTGTCCAACGACCAGACCAAGACCACTTTTCGGATCCCCACCATTATCAATACTTCATACATATTCGCGATATTCAGATTGCTTTTATCATATTCTTGCTTGTTCTTCGATTGCTTGCAGGAATAGACCTTCGTGGTCAGGTTGATCGTGCTCCCGCGTGGTCAATAACCTCTCGGAGTTGGTTTAGCGATTGCTAAGGCACAACGTCGTTGCACGTTTGTAGTCGGATCGTCAAAGTCGTCTCCACCAAATCGATAGTTATCATCTCATCGAAAGATCGGGACACCCCGCCTCTATCAAGTGGTATCAGTTTTCAGGTTGCTCGGTGAGAATTTCCAGTTTTCCTAGATTAGATTTATTTTCTTACCTATTGTCCAAGAAAAAGCCACACAAAAAAAAGTTAGATCTGTTCATCCTTTATCCAAGCCAGTCTGAGCCTTTGTAATTTTCTATTCATTGCTTGCATAGTTGAATTATCGGTTGCATCGTCGTGTAAGTTGCTGGTCTTAGCGTCTAGTTCCTTTAGAGTTTCGAGTTCTGTTCACATTAGTCACGCCGCCGCTGCATCATTATCCCTTCCGCTGTCCACCATCCCATCTATTAATTTCCACCACGTGCTACGCACTGTTCATTGTCATAATCATAGTTGAGGTCATTCACATCTTCGCCTGATCCAATCTGCATCTTATCTAGTTTGTCTTGAAAAAAAAAAGATAGAGAAAAAAAGAGAAAAAAGGAAAAAAAAGAAAAAGAGAGAGAAGAAAAAGAAAAAAAAAGC
>NW_025300691.1:0-904 GCF_018294505.1 Triticum aestivum
AACCCCGCACTGAGCAGCAAATGCATCCTTTGTCCGGATGGGTTCAATCGGTTGGCCGTCGCGCGCGATTGCTGTGATCTCAAACCTTTCATCCGAGCGCAACTTTCTCTTTGGGCCTCGTCTCTTTACCGAAGTTGTGCTCGATCCGGAGGGCTAGAAAAAAGAAGAAAGACGAGTGTTAATTAATATGTGTACATACCAAAACAATGAATGCATCAATTAGCTAGTCAGCACAGGCTTAACTAATATATTTACCTGGCCGGACTCTGTTCGGTCACCGGAGCCGTCACCACGGGCTCCTTCTTGCACCAGCATTGGGTCACCGGAGCCATCATAATCATGTCTTTCCTCCTACACTCTTCGATCACCGTAGCCTGCTTCTTCACCCTGTTCTTCCAGACCATCATTGTCGTTAAGATACGACAATATATCACCTCCGGCTAAGAGTATGTCCCCCAACACCTCTTCTGCTTGCTCGTCTCGTCCGTGCTCCATTGTTTCTGCAAATATTACAACATGGCAATTATTACACAAACATGACAGCAGGTGGATATATTAGTGCAAACGTAGACCTAGCTTATTCCGGGTTTGGGGTGGCCTCGGCAACGCTTCAAGGGTAGGGGCGCGGCGGGAGGGGGTAGGAGACCGACATCGTTTTTTTCTAGGGTTTGGGTGTCCTCGAGAGTTTTGGTCGAGCGAGAGGGCCGGGGGGTGCTCCCGTGGTATAAGTTATCACGGTCGAGAGGGGGTATAAATATCGACCGTCCATCATGTCGAAGTTATCTGGGAGGGAGTTATATATATCGACAACGACGACATACATACATGGGAAAATAATGTTATCGGGGAGGGGGTATATCGACCCCCCCCACGTGTTGAAGTTATCGGGAGGGGGTTATATCGA
>NW_025300692.1:0-904 GCF_018294505.1 Triticum aestivum
CCGGCGCCGCCCCGGCAGCCTCCTCCCCGACCGGCGGCCGCGTCTCCGGCGAGCTCCGCCTCCGGTTGCTACAGTGTTCCGGCGCCGCCTCGGTTTTCGTGAGGTTCCAGATCTCAGATCCAACCCCCCCCGTTGACTTTTGTCCAGAAACCCTAGTTTTTTATGCGATGTTTGACTGCTTGTATCTCCGCAACCGTAGATCCGTTTTGGGCATATGATATATCAAAATCTTTTGGCCCCAGGTCACTTTGGGTGTTTTATTAAGCTGGTTGAGTAGCTCCATGCCATGTTCTTACTTGTCATGTTCAGGTTTTCTATCATGTTGTTTTCTGCTCCGAAGAGAGCATCGTGATCTGAAATTTCAGACTAGTGTTAATTTCACTAAGTCTGAAATCTGTTTTGCATTTGCGTTTTAGCCATGCTTGTTTGAACCTCTTAATGGATGAATTTTCCTATGGCTCAGTGCTAGTGTTTTGTCAACCATCTTGTGTACATCACTGCCATGTATTTTGTTTTCATGTTTGGTGGCTGTAGCATGTTCATTTCGTTGCATTTAGATGCCTACTTGCTGTAAATCGCAGACCGGTGTCATATCTTAAAACGCTTGCCTTTTCTAAACCGTAACTCCGATTCCAATGATCTTTATATCGTTTTCAAGCGATTTCATCCCCTCTATCCAGTGGCACACTTGGTTTTCCAAGTTGATGCCAGGTTCATGCATTTCCTGTCATATCTTGCATTTTGCATCCCGCATCGCATCCCGCATGGCATATCGTCATTTCATCATATTTGCTTGGTCTTGCCCGTGGTTGATTGTATCCTTGTTGCTTGTTTGTCTTGTTGGGTAGAGCCGGGAGACGAGTTCGCTACCGAGGAGCCCGTTGAGTTTGCTTGTGAGGATCCA
>NW_025300693.1:0-904 GCF_018294505.1 Triticum aestivum
TAGATGACATACTCTTGATGGGAAATAATATAGAATTTCTGGACAGCATTAAGGCCTACTTGAATAAGTGTTTTTCAATGAAGGACCTTGGAGAAGCTGCTTATATATTAGGCATCAAGATCTATAGAGATAGATCGAGACGCCTCATAGGTCTTTCACAAAGCACATACCTTGATAAGATTTTGAAGAGGTTCAAAATGGATCAGTCCAAGAAGGGGTTCTTGCCTATGTTACAAGGTGTGAGATTGAGCTCGGCTCAGTCACCGACCATGGCAAAAGATAAAGAAGAGATGAGTGTCATCCCCTATGCTTCAGCCATAGGATCTATTATGTATGCCATGCTGTGTACCAGACCCGATGTAAACCTTGCCGTAAGTTTGGTAGCAAGATACCAAAGTAATCCCGGCAAGGAACACTGGACAGCGGTCAAGAATATCCTAAAGTACCTGAAAAGGACGAAGGACATGTTTCTCGTTTATGGAAGAGATGAAGAGCTCGTCGTAAAGGGTTACGTCGACGCTAGCTTCGACTCAGATCTGGATGACTCTAAGTCACAAACCGGATACGTGTATATGTTGAATGGTGGAGCAGTAAGCTGGTGCAGCTGCAAGCAGAGCGTCGTGGCGGGATCTACGTGTGAAGCGGAGTACATGGCAGCCTCGGAGGCAGCGCATGAAGCGATTTGGGTGAAGGAGTTCATCACCGACCTAGGAGTCATACCCAATGCGTCGGGGCCGATCAAACTCTTCTGTGACAACATTGGAGCTATTGCCCTCGCCAAGGAGCCCAGGTTTCACAAGAAGACCAGGCACATCAA
Organism: Triticum aestivum; assembly: GCF_018294505.1. Lineage (NCBI taxonomy): Eukaryota > Viridiplantae > Streptophyta > Magnoliopsida > Poales > Poaceae > Triticum > Triticum aestivum. The sequence goes on from NW_025300693.1 coordinate 818, forward strand.
GCGTCGTTTCAACTCCATCCGTGAAAATGTTCAAGATGGAGACATAGAGATTTGCAAAGTGCACACGGATCTGAATGTCGCAGATCC
>NW_025300694.1:0-904 GCF_018294505.1 Triticum aestivum
TGCATATATGACACATGAATAGATGAGTAACTTGCATAGTTCATAAAATCTAAAGCCAAAAAATTAGCACAAGAAGTAGAAGGCATGAAAATATTGCAACTCAGTTTGCACATATAAGTGAAGCTCTTATTCATTTCAAAAGATTGACAATGTTCATCATTAAACCATCCCAACATTGGTGAATAAACCTTACTTGCATCAAATTTACATGCTACAACATGCTTAAATAAGCAAACATGCAATAAGTCATTCAACACAGAATCATCACCAAGATTAGAGGTCATATCAAAATGATTAAACATTGGTTCTTTTGCATCAATAGTTAATTCAATGGGTGCACTCAAAATTGTTGGTATTTTAGTTGTTTGATCACATGGCAAAGTCAAATTATCAACGTAGTCCTCTAAACTAGGTGGTGTGATCAAAGTAGTGGGTAGCTCATCAGATGGTGCATTCAAATTAACAAGGCATTCATCATTCTCATGTAGAGATGGAAGATCAGTACCTTTGTCATTACCTCTTATGATCAACTCAGATGATGTAGCCACTCTCGGGGGCGATGTGTCACGTGGTGGAGGTGATGTAGTCCTGACAACAACGGATGTGGTTGTCATAGTATGCCTAGTAGTTGAAGGAACAATCATATCAACTCTTGGAATGTGCACCGTGCGCTTGTTCTCCTCGTGGCCAACACGTCGTTTTATTTCCTGTTCAGCTTTGCAAGCAAGATGAAACAAATGGTCCATAGGATAACACTCTTCATGAATTAGTATCTCTTGAATATCACGGTTTAATCCTCCCCAAAATCTATCCATAAAATCATCTTCACTTTCTTCTAAAGAGGAATGCAACAAGGTAGTTTGTAAATCATCATAATATTTTGTTACAGTTTCACTACCTTGTT
>NW_025300695.1:0-904 GCF_018294505.1 Triticum aestivum
ATTCTGGCCCGTTTCGTGGACTATTACTCACTGTTTTGGGGTCCCGGAGTGATTTCCACGATTGACGAACCACGAGGTGCGTTTACGTGTCGGTCATCAAAACTTGCTGATTCTGGCCTGTTTCGTGGACTATTACTCACTGTTTTGGGGTCCCGGGTTAATTTCCACGATTAACGAACCCTGGGATGCGTTTACGTGTCGATCATCAACACTCGCGGTTTTTGTCGATTCTAACATGTTTCATGGACTATTACTCACCGTTTTGGGGTCCCAAAGCGATTTCCATGATTGTCGAACCCCAAGGTGCGCATACGTGTCGGTCATCCACACTCGCAGTTTTTGTCGATGCTGACCCGTTTCATGGGCTATTACTTAGTTTTGGGTTCCCGAAGCGGTTTCTATTGTTGTCGAACCCCGGGGTGCTTTTACTTGCCAGTCATCAACACTCACCATTTTGGCCAATTCTGGTCCATTTCCCGGACTATTACTCACCGCTTTCGTGTCCCGAAGTGATTTCGAAGACTAACGAACCCCGGGGTGTGTTTACGTGTCGGTCCTCAACACTCGTAGTTTTGGGTGATTCTGGCCCGTTTTGTGGACTATTACTCACTGTTTTGGGGTCCCGGAGTGATTTCCACGATTGACGAACCACGTGGTGCGATTACGTGTCGGTCATCAACACTTGCTGTTTTTGTCGATTCTGACCCGTTTCGTGGACTATTACTCAATATTGGGGTCCCGAAGCGATTTCCATGGTTTTTGAACCCCGGGGTGCCAACACTCGCAGTTTTGGCTGATTCTTGCCCGTTTCGTGGACTATTACTCACCGTTTTTGGGTCCCAAAGCGATTTCCATGGTTGTCGAACCCCAAGGTGCGCTTACGTGTCGGTCATCCACACTCGCA
>NW_025300696.1:0-903 GCF_018294505.1 Triticum aestivum
GGACTCGCTGTGAGCTCCTACGCCTCCCCTCCCTCTTCCCCCCTTCGATTGTGCCCTGTAGCCCCGATCCCACCGAAGCCGCGAGCTCGGCTCCGCCGGCGATGTCGCCGCCGTCACTGCATACAGCAAGGCTCGAAACCGAGCACGGCACCGTGCTCCTAGCATCCTCAGGAGCTCGGCGAGCCCCTTAACCATCCCTCCCGTCCTCTGTGGCCTCGCCCCGCTCGAACCCGAAGCTCCGGCCGCCGCCTCGCTCGCCGCCGGCACCGATTCCGGCCGCCCCGAGTGCAACTGACTCCACCAAGAGCTTCGGCTCGTCCCCAGCTCCTCCTAGATGCCCTCCGCGGCCCATTTGGTCGCCGGAGTGGCCAAAACCACTCTCGCCGCCGCGTCGGGCTCGCCGGCGGCTAAACGCCGGCAGCCGACTTTGACTTTGACCACGGGTGGGCCCTGGTTGACTCTCCTGAGTCAATGACAGGTGGGGCCCAGCCCTGTTAACTATTAGGATTAGTTTAATTAATTTTAGTTAAGCTAATCACACTGACATGTGGGTCCCAGTGTCAGGTTTGACCTGGACCCGGTCTGTTGACCTGCTGAGGTCAGCATGACGCAATGATGACGCAGATAATCATTTTCTAAAATAATTCAGAAAATCCAGAAAATTATATAAACTTCTAAAAATCATAGAAAATTAACCGTAACTCCAAATTAAATAATTTATATATGAAAAATTATCAGAAAAATTCAAGGAATCCATCTGTACCATTTTCATGCATGTTAGAACAACTTATAGCTGCTGTTTAGCACAAATCATATAAAGGGCATTTAAATAATCACATATGGAGTTTAAATTTGAATCTTGTATTCAAACCAACCCCATTTAACTTGTTGCTAGATGCATTA
>NW_025300697.1:0-903 GCF_018294505.1 Triticum aestivum
CCGGCCGAACCGCCGGCCCCAGCGTCGCCTCGCCACCACAAAACAACTCCCCACTCCCGGTCTGCCGCCGCCCCGGACAACCTCTAGCCCCCCACCCCTGCGCTGAGCTTTTTCTCCGGCGATCCCCACGCCACCGCCCCACCACCGCAACCCCACCGCCGCGACCACTGCCCCCACCCTGAACCCTAAGATAGATAGTGGGGTACCTCTCCGGCGAGCGCCCCTCCCCGCAGCGGGTGGTTCTTCCTTAACTTCGGCGAGCCCCCCCCTGAAAATCGACTGTCCCAAATGTTGATTCAATCGACTGAAGTGTAGCTAAACCGGAGCAAAGCAACAACACGAGCGAGGGGAAGAGCAGCAGCGGCACGAGCGAGCGAGCGAGAGCTGGAGCAGCAGCAGCTGCGCAAGCGAGTGAGCGAGCGGGCGAGAGCCGGAGCAGCAGCAGCAGCGCGAGCGAGCGAGAGAGATCCGGAGCAGCAATAGTAGATCCGGCTAGTATGGCTGCCGCCGCCGAAGGGGACTCGCATTGGAAGAGAGCCGCCGTGGAGATGTCGCCCGTGCTGCCGGCTTCGAGGTAGCCGCTTCATGGGGGTGTGGGATGGAGCACCATCGGTGCCGAGAGGTCGAGTTAAGGAGAAGGTGTGATGCGATGAGTGTACAACCTCTTTGGTGGCGCCGAGTAGGCCTCGGCTTCATCCGAGGAGTCGGTGAGGATGTTGCGGTTCCAGTGGAGCAGGTTAAGGCGGCGCTGTGGGCATGGAGCAGCCGTGATAGACGAGGTGATCGTCGGAGCAGCTCCTTGGAGGTGGAGGACGGGGCAGATGAACCGGCGGGACGACGAGATGGATGACGGATCCTCATCCGGGGATGTGGACGAGGGACGTCGAGCTGTTGCGGTGGACG
>NW_025300698.1:0-903 GCF_018294505.1 Triticum aestivum
GGTCCTCCTCGCTCCGGCGGTTTGGGCGAATGCCCAGTCGGGCGCCACACCCGCTCGCCCGCACCCACACCCGTGGCCCGACCCGCAATGGCCTCTGTGCCACTGACCACAGGGGCCCATGCCCCATAACGTTTTATTAAAAAAAAGAAAAAGAAAGAGAATTAAAAATAAAATTAATAAATAAAAATAAAAATGATTTAATAAAATTATTAATTAAGTATCTAATGAATTAATTAAGTTAATTAATCCGGTTTAATTAATTTAATTAACTAGTTAGGTTAATTAAATAGTAATTAAATTAACTAATCTGTAATTAACCTAAACAGAGAATGACAGATGGGTCCCACTGGACCCACACGTCAGGTTGACCAGGTCAATGGTCAACGTTGACTGCTGACATCACTCTGATGTCATGCTCACGTCATCATTTACTATTCTGGATAATGTTGGATTAAATAATTAATTAAATTCCAGAAATTAATAAAATCTTTAGAAAATCATATCTTTTAATCCGTAACTCGGATTAAAATATTTTCAACATGAAAGTTGCTCAGAACGACGAGACGAATCTGGATACGCGGTCCGTTCGTCCGCCACACACCCCTAACCTATCGAACCCGCAACTTTCCCCCTCCGGCTCCTCTGCCCGAAAACACGAAACACCGGGAATACTTTCCCGGGGGTTTTCCCCCCTTCACCGGTATCACCTACTACCGCGTTAGGGCACACCGAACACCGCGTATTGCCTTGATATATTTTGTGGTGCTTTGTTTGCTCTGTATTCATTATTTCTTCCCCCTCTTCTCTCCGGTAGACTACGAGACCGACGCTGCTGCTGACCAGTTCGACTACGGAGTTGACGACCCCTCTCTCTTGCCAGAGCAACCAGGCAAGCCCCCCCCC
>NW_025300699.1:0-903 GCF_018294505.1 Triticum aestivum
AAAACGGTAAGTAATAATCAAAGAAACGGACCAGAATTGGCCAAAACTACGAGTGTTGGTGACCGACACGTAAACGCACCCCAGGGTTCATTAATCGACGAAATCACTCCGGGACCCCAAAAGAGTGAGTAATAATCCATGAAAGGGGCCAGAATCAGCCAAAACTGCCAGTGTTGATGACCACACGTAAACGAACCCCAGTGTTCATTAATCGTGGAAATCACTCCCAGACACCAAAGCAGTGAGTAATAGTCCATGAAACACGCCAAAATCGGCAAAAACTGCCAGTGTTGATGATCGACACTTAAGCGCACCTTCGGATTCAATAACTATGGAAATCGCTTCGGGACCCCAAAATGGTGAGTAATAATCCAAGAAACGGGCCAGAATTGGCCAAACCTGCGAGTGTTGATGACCGACACATAAACGAATCCCAGTGTTCATTAATCGTGGAAATCACTCCGGGACCCCAAAATAGTGAGTAATAGTCCATGAAACGGGCCAGAATCGGCCAAAATTGCCAGTGTTGATGACCGACATGTAAGTGCACCTTGGGGTTCAATAACTGTGGAAATTGCTTCGGGACCCAAAACAGTGAGTAATAGTCCATGAAACGGGCCAGAATCGGCCAAAACTGCGAGGGTTGATGACCGACACGTAAACGCACCCCAGGGTTCATTAATCGTGGAAATCACTCCGGAACCCCAAAACGGTGAGTAATAGTCCATGAAACGGGCCAAAATCGGCCAAAACTGCCAGTGTTGATGACCGACACGTAAGCGCACCTTGGGGTTCAATAACTATGAAAATCGCTTAAGGACCCCAAAATGGTAAGTAATAATCAAAGAAACGGACCAGAATTGGCCAAAACTACGAGTGTTGATGACCGACACGTAAACGCAC
>NW_025300700.1:0-903 GCF_018294505.1 Triticum aestivum
TTTAGTTGGAGCGGAATCGATGAACAGGGTCCTTATGAAGGGTAAATAGAAGTTGACAAATCACGTTGTGGCTTTAACGTAGGTAAGAAGACGTTCTTGCTAGAACCCTAATTCAGCCACGTAAAACTTGCAACAACAATTAGAGGACGTCTAACTTGTTTTTGCAGCAAGTGGTTTGTGATATGATATGGCCAAAGTTGTGATGAATGATGAATGATCTATATGTGATGTATGAGATGTTCATGCTATTGTAATAGGATTCACGACTTGCATGTCGATGAGTATGACAACCGGCAGGAGCCATAGGAGTTGTCTTTATTCTTTTATATGACCTGCGTGTCATCAAGAAACGCCATGTAAATTACTTTACTTTATTGCTAAACGCGTTAGCCATAGTAGTAGAAGTAATAGTTGGCGAGCAACTTCATGGAGACACGATGACGGAGATCATGATGATGGAGATCATGGTGTCAAGCCGGTGACAAGATGATCATGGAGCCCCAAAATGGAGATCAAAGGAGCTATGTGATATTGGCCATATCATGTCACGTTTATTATTTGATTGCATGTGATGTTTATCATGTTTTGCATCTTGTTTACTTAGAACGACGGTAGTAAATAAGATGATCCCTCACAATAATTTCAAGAAGTGTTCCCCCTAACTGTGCACCGTTGCGACAGTTCGCTGTTTCAAAACACCACGTGATGATCGGGTGTTTTATTCAGACGTTCACATACAACGGGTGTAAGACAGATTTACACATGCAAACACTTAGGTTGACTTGACGAGCCTAGCATGTACAGACATGGCCTCGGAACACAGAAGACCGAAAGGTCGAGCATGAGTCGTATAGAAGATACGATCAACATGAAGATGTTCACCGATGTTGACTAGTCCGTCTC
>NW_025300701.1:0-903 GCF_018294505.1 Triticum aestivum
GGGGGGAGGGGCGCGCGGCCCTGCCCTGGCCTCCTCTCCTCTCTTCCACCTAGGCCCACTAAGGCCCATTAAGTTACCGGGGGGTTCCGGTAACCTCCCGGTACTCCAGAAAAATCCCGATTTCACCCGGAACACTTCCGATGTCCAAACATAGGCTTCCAATATATCAATCTTTATGTCTCGACCATTTCGAGACTCCTCGTCATGTCCGTGATCACATCCGGGACTCCGAACAACCTTCGGTACATCCAAACATATAAACTCATAATATAACTGTCATCGTAACGTTAAGCGTGCGGACCCTACGGGTTCGAGAACTATGTAGACATGACCGAGACACCTCTCCGGTCAATAACCAATAGCGGAACCTGGATGCTCATATTGGTTCCCACATATTCTACGAAGATCATTATCGGTCAGACCGCATAACAACATACGTTGTTCCCTTTGTCATCGGTATGTTACTTGCCCGAGATTCGATCGTCGGTATCTCGATACCTAGTTCAATCTCGTTACCGGCAAGTCTCTTTACTCGTTCTGTAATACATCATCCCGCAACTAACTCATTAGTCACAATGCTTGCAAGGCTTATAGTGATGTGTATTACTGAGTGGGCCCAGAGATACCTCTCCGACAATCGGAGTGACAAATCCTAATCTCGAAATACGCCAACCCAACAAGTACCTTTGGAGACACCTGTAGAGCACCTTTATAATCACCCAGTTACGTTGTGACGTTTGGTAGCACACAAAGTGTTCCTCCGGTAAACGGGAGTTGCATAATCTCATAGTCATAGGAACATGTATAAGTCATGAAGAAAGCAATAGCAACATACTAAACGATCGAGTGCTATGCTAACGGAATGGGTCAAGTCAATCACATCATTCTCCTAATGATGTGATC
>NW_025300702.1:0-903 GCF_018294505.1 Triticum aestivum
GGGACCCCAAAACGGTGAGTAATAGTCCACGAAACCCGTCAGAATTGGCCAAAACTCTCAGTGTTGACGACGGACACATAAACGAACCCCGGGGTTCATCGATCGTGGAAATCCCTCTGGGTCTCCAAAACATTGAGTCATAGTGCACGAAACGGACACGATTCGGCCGAATATGTGAGTGTTGATCACCGACACGTAAACGCACCAAGGGTTCGTCAATCATGGAAATGACTCTGAGACCCCAAAATAGAGTAATAGTCCAAGAAACGGGCCAGAATCGGCCCAAACAGTGATTGTTGATGACCGGCATGTAAGCGCACCTTGGAATTCGACAACCATGGAAATCGCTTTGGGACCCCAAAACGGTGAGTAATAGTCCATGAAACGGGCCAGAATCGGCCAAAACTGTGATTGTTGATGACCAACACGTAAGCACACCTTGGAGTTCAACAACAATGGAAATCACTTCGGGACCCCAAAACCGTGAGTAATAGTCCACGAAACATGTCAGAATTGGCCAAAACTGTGAGTGTTGACGACAGACACATAAACGAACCCCGGGGTTCATCAATCGTGGAAATCCCTCTGGGTCTCCAAAACATTGAGTAATAGTGCATGAAACAGACACGATTCGGCCAAATATATGAGTGTTGATGACCGACACGTAAACGCACCCTGGGGTTCGTCAATCATGGAAATGACTCTGAGACCCCAAAATAGAGTAGTAGTCCAAGAAACGGGCCAGAATCGGCCCAAACTGTGATTGTTGATGACCGACACGTAAGCGCACCTTGGAGTTCGACAACCATGGAAATCGCTTTGGGACCCCAAAACGGTGAGTAATAGTCCATGAAACGGGCCAGAATCGGCCAAAACTGCGAGTGTTGATGACCAACACGTAAG
>NW_025300703.1:0-903 GCF_018294505.1 Triticum aestivum
TTATTTTTCATGCATTTACTGCTTATTTTGAGCTATAGGACCCTGAAATTGAAAAGCATTTGAAATGAACTCTGAAAAGGTTGAAAGTTGGCATGGTATCATCATTTCACCCACATAGCATGTGCAAGAAAGGAGAGAGGGTTACGGCAAAAATTGGATGCACTTCGTGTACAAAACGGACAGTCTCTCTCGAAGTATCAGGGTTTCATACCGAAACTCGTCTGTTACAAAGGGATTTCATTTTTTTGAACTTATTTGAACTCTAGACTTTTTCTGTGTTCAAAATGCACCATTCAAAGCCACATCATCAATTTCAACCCTTTCTGACTTCATTTGTTATTTTTCATGCATTTACTGATTATTTTGAGCTATAAGACCCTGAAATTGAAAAGCATTTCAAATGAACTCTTAGAAGGTTTAAAGTTGCATGGTATCATCATTTCATCCACATAGCATATGCAAGAAAGTTGAGAGGGTTACGGTAAAAACTGGATGCACTTCGTGTACAAAACAGACAATCTCTTTCGAAGTATCAGGGTTTCTTACGGAAACTCGTCTTTACAAAGGGATTTCATTTTTTTAAACTTATTTGAACTCCTGACTTTTTGCGTGTTCAAAATGCACCATTCAAAGCCACATCATCAATTTTTAACCCTTTCTGACTTCATTTGTTATTTTTCATGCATTTACTGATTATTTTGATCTATAAGACCCTGAAATTGCAAAGCATTTCACATGAAGTCTGAAAAGGTTGAAAGTTGGCCTGGTATCATCATTTCATCCACATAGCATGTGCTAGAAAAGTAGGGAGGGTTACGACAAAAATTAGATGCACTTCGTGAACAAAATGGACAATCTCTTTCGAAGTATCAGGGTTTAATACGGAAACTCATCTGTTACAAA
>NW_025300704.1:0-903 GCF_018294505.1 Triticum aestivum
CAGTATAAGCGACGTAGAAGTAAGTCCCAAAGGTTTGATAATAAACAGGTGAATAGGTACTACCTCAACTACTTCCCAACCCACAATTTAAATCAGATCCTAACCATGCAATTGTTTGAGGATTGATCTAATGCAATAAAACTGGGTAGTAAAGAGGTATGATCAAAGTGTTACTTGCCTTGCTGATGATCCGCGAAACCTAGAGACTCGTAGTAGCACGCTTCGCACTCCGGGTACTCTATCGCAAACAAACAAGCATGCAATAAGCAATCAAGCAAGGGCACGGGTAAAACTCAAACAAGAGATCCAACCAGAAAGTTCAACTTAAGAACTCCGATTTGCAGAAAGAATCAAATCAAACGAAGCAACAAAACTCAAACGGCGAAAGAAAGAAGCTTCATTTACTAATCTGGACTAAAGTCAAATTTTACAATAGCAAAATCTTGTTCAAGTTGGTTAATCAGAAAGAGGGCTTCGAGAAGAAACTCTAGGCGCTTGAATCACCTGATTCCGATAAACGAGCGAAAAGATAAACTAAAACGTGAATCGGATCAGAAATCGCGATCAAAAATAATCGCGGAAAATCCGAGAAAAAGAAAAACTGACGAACAGGCTAACGAACGAACGTTCGCTGTCTGCGGCTAAACAGTGAAAACCGTTCGTTAAAACGAACGTACGAATGGGCGTTCGCTAGATAACTAAACCAAAAATATAAACCGAACCGGATCTAAAAAAACGGATCTAGGGTTTCGAAAAAACCGTTCGGTTTTCTCGCAAAAACCGAGGCGGCGGCGGCTACCTCCGGCGGATCCTGCGAGATGGCGGCGGTGGCGGTGCGGCTCCGGTGTGGCGGCGCATGGCGGCGCCGGGTGGTGGCGCGGCGGTGCGGGTGGCGGCGCGGCG
>NW_025300705.1:0-903 GCF_018294505.1 Triticum aestivum
GATTACCGTACCACTTAGGAGTAGTACATATCCTTGTCGACCTACGAGGTTCGATAGCAACTTGATCCGAAGCTTCATGATCACTATCATTAACTTCCTATTCAATAGACGTAGGCGCCATAGAAAACATCTTTCTGTGTTGCATCACTCTCTGGTTGAAGTAAAGGTTCAACAACCTCATCATCAAGTTCTATCTTCCTCCCACTCAATTCTTTCGAGAGAAACTCCTTCTCGAGAAAGGACCCATTCTTAGCGACAAACAATTTGCCCTCGAATCTGAGATAGAAGGTATACCCTACTATCACCTTTGGGTATCCTATGAAGATGTGTTTGTCCGCTTTGGGTTCGAGCTTCTCCGGCTGAAGCCTTAAGCATCGCAGCCCCAAACATTATGAAGCGACAACTTTGGTTTCTTGCCAAACCAATGTTCATACGACGCTGTCTCAACGGACTTCGATGGTGTCCTATCTAAAGTGAATGTAGTTGTCTCTAACGTATAACCTCAAAATGAAAACGGTAGATTGATAAGAGACACCATAGATCGCACCATATCTTATAAGGTTCGATTACGACGTCCGAACACACCATAACCCAGTGGTGTTCCAGGTGGCTTCAACTGTGAAACAATTCCACAATGTCTTAAGTGTTTGCCAAACTCATAACTCAGATATTCTCATTGATCAGATCGTAGGAATTTGATCTTCTTGTTATGATGATTCTTAACTTCACTCTGAAATCGCTTGAACTTTTCAAACGTTGCAGACTTGTGCTTCATTAAGTAAATATACCTATATCTACTCAAATCGTCAGTGAAGATGAGAAAATAGCGATATCCACCGCACGCTTCAATTCTCATTGGATCACACGCCTCAGCATGTATGATTTCCAACAAGTCACTTGCCC
>NW_025300706.1:0-903 GCF_018294505.1 Triticum aestivum
CTAATCGTCACTCCGTTTAAAATCTATATAGTCAAACATAGCATTCACATAAGCAAACATCCTAGCAAACAATTTTAGCACTCGAAATAAAAATCAAAACAGCAAGGAAAATCGATAATAAAACTCAAACAAAAATCAAAAGAAACTTCAAATAAAACTACAAAGAAAAACTACTAACGAAGATCTATGACTTTGCTACAAACATCTAATATAGTTTTGCCGTAAGTAAAAATTTAACAACAATTAAAATACTAAACTAATAAATTAACAGAAAATAAAATGTAAAATAACTAATTTAACAGAAAGTATTTTTTTCCATAAAATTTTATTTGCAAAAAGAAACAAATAAAAAGCTTTTATAAAACACTAACTATGACCTAAACAAGTTTTCATACAAAACTAAGAAAAAAAAATTGAAAATAAAAACAAAATTTTCTTTTGTTGACTAACAGAAACAAAACTAAATTTTTCAAGAGTGAATTTTTTTTTGAAACTAATAAAAACAATAAAGAAAAGACTAAACCAAAACTATAACTAAAACAGTACTGTTTTGCTAAAAACCTAATTTAAATTAACCTGAAAATAAAATACTAAATACTACTGGATAAACAAAGGTCCTAGAGACCAGGAGCAAAAAGAATTGGTCGAAAATAATATTCCTAACTCAAAATATCTCAAATCTAGTGATTTGAGAAAATTCATACAAACACAAATTTAAACTGCTCAAATATGAAATACAATTGAACTAACAGAAACTTCATAAAATTTGTGATCCAAGGCAGTTGGAATCACTCAAAAATACCTCGTAGATAATTAACTATGGATTTTACAAGATTGAAACTATTCTGAAAAAAAACAGAACGAAAAAAAAGTAGGTCGGGATTTACTGTAGCAGTTCCGATG
>NW_025300707.1:0-903 GCF_018294505.1 Triticum aestivum
TTGCATAATTAGCTCATAAACGACCCATTTCACCTAGGTTAACTCATAAACGACCCATTTCACCTAGGTTAGCTCATAAACGACCCATTTCACCTAGGTTAGCTCATAAACGACCCATTTCACCTAGGTTAGCTCATAAACGACCCATTTCACCTAAGTTAGCTCAAAAAGATCCATTTCAACTAAATTAGCTCATAAATGATCCATTTCACCTAAGTTAGCTCAAAAACGATCCATTTCAACTAAATTAGCTCAAAAATGATCCATTTCAACAAAGTTAGCTCAAAAACTATCCATTTCAACTAAGTTAGCTCAAAAACGATCCATTTGACCTAAGTGAGCTAAAAACGATCCATTTCACCTTAGTTACCTCAAAAACGATCCATTTCAACTAAGTTAGCTCAAAAATGATCCATTTCAACTAGGTTAGCTCCAAATGACCCATTTCACCTTACTTAGCTCAAAAACGATGCCCTTCACCTTAGTTAGCTCATAAACGACCCATTTCAACTAAGTTAGCTCATAAATGATCCATTTCAACTAAGTTAGCTCATAAACAACCCATTTCAACTTAGTTAGCTCATATATGATCCATTTCACCTAAGTTAGCTCATAAATGACATATACTTCTTGTTCTAGTCTTCTTCTTGTTCTAGTCACCTATTTCTAACTTTCTTATTTACCATTTTGCAGATTTCATTCACTTGATGGAAGCTAGCTTGCTATGATGGAGTGCTTGCTTTTCCTTTGATGAAACTTTGCATTGTATCTAGCTTGCTATCTTCATGACACTTTGCATTGTAATATATATATGGATGGAACAATGTGTATGGATGGAACTTCCTTATGTATGAACAATGTGTATGGATGAAACTGATGTGATATGTGATATGAAACTTATGT
>NW_025300708.1:0-903 GCF_018294505.1 Triticum aestivum
TGTAGCTGTGGGTTTGGCCCGGATGTCGCTTCCAGGTGTCCCTCTGTGCTGACCAGACACAACCGGGTGGAGAGGTCCATTGGTCAAAGCCCTTCCGTGGAAAGTCAAAGGGCTAGATCTCGTGGTCAACCACTCTAGGGTTAGGTGGGATGGGGGCCCTGGGGGTAGCAATGCCACCGGAGCGTCACATCGGCCCCTCATACATGCGGGTTGGTGTTGTGGCATGTTCGAAGAGGCGGCGCGCGTCTCCGGGGTGTGGACCCCTGACGGACGGCGATGACACAGTAGTAGACGTTCTGCGGTAACGGTGCGGTGTGAATATTATTAAATACTCGGATCGCGATAAAATCATGAGTTTTTTACACGATGTGGGCACATGTGTTATAGGAGCGATGGTAATTTTTCATTATTTTTGGTGATGGAGAAGTATCCGAACACTTCCCTCTATGCGGATTGCCGTTCACATGTCTACGACTGTGACCGGCGGCCTCTGTGGGCTAGCATGCCGTCAATCTTGCGTGCACGACTTCTCACAAGTCTGAGTGTGTTGTGGCGGTTGCAAACGCTCGGCACGCGTCTCCGGGGCGTGGCCCCCCTCACGGACGGCGCCGCCGCCGGCACCTGGAGGGGGAAACGGACGCGTCGGGTCTACTCGGAGGGGATGTAGCTGTGGGTTTGGCCCGGATGTTGCTCCCAGGTGTCCCTCTGTGCTGACCTGATACAACCGGGTGGAGAGGTCCAGTGTTCGAAGCCCGTCCATGGAAACTCAAAGGGCTAGATCTCCTGGTCAACCGCTGCAGGGTTAGGCGGGATGGGGGCCCGAGGTGGGAGCAATGCCGCCGGAGCGTCGCATCGGCCCCTCATACATGTGGGGTGGTGTTGTGGCATGTCCGAAGAGGCGGC
>NW_025300709.1:0-903 GCF_018294505.1 Triticum aestivum
TAGTGCAAACTATTCAATAATCTATTTATGTTATCCAGAACAAAAATACTTCACACACTTTTGTGTTTTGTCTAATTGTAGGTGTATGGGACATTTGTACAATCCACATATGAAGATAAGGAAGAAAGAGATGTTTATTTGCTGTCCAAAAAGTTCTCTCACGTCACTTTTGGCCCAAGAGAAGATAGAGTCCAAGTCTCTCACGTTCTGGATTCAGATTCGGACTGCACAGACACACCTGACTCAAAACGCACACAAGTTTTTCATACGGACTCCGAATTGGGTGATTCTTTTTTTGTTGGAAACTAGATTTCGTGCACTTTCCAACCCAATTGGAATCACCTTCAAATTCGTCCGAAGCGTTGAGTTGTGGACGAAACAATCTGATGCTGCAGCAGAATCCGAGTCAAACTACAAGTCCAAAGGTGTTACATCACCTCCACTTGGGCCCATTGGCCTTGTACGACCTAGATTTAGTTTTAGGCTGCCTTGGGACGTCCTCCCACCTTCTTGGCCGCCACCCCTTCCTCCTATATAAGTAGATCCATCTAGTAGCTTTTCCTTGGGATTTGTTTAGTTAAAAGTTAGCCATTGCAACTTCGTGTGCTTCGTTTGTGTCCAACGACCAAACCAAGACCACTTTTCGGATCCCCACCATTATCAATACTTCATACATATTCGCGATATTCAGATTGCTTTTATCATATTCTTGCTTGTTCTTCGATTGCTTGCAGGAATAGACCTTCGTGGTCAGGTTGATCGTGCTCCGGCGTGGTCAATAACCTCTCGGAGTTGGTTTAGCGATTGCTAAGGCACAACGTCGTTGCACGTTTGTAGTCGGATCGTCAAAGTCGTCTCCACCAAATCGATAGTTATCATCTCATCGAAAGATCGGGACACCCC
>NW_025300710.1:0-903 GCF_018294505.1 Triticum aestivum
AATTACATGACGTTTAAGTTGACACGCAGGTCACAAATAAATAAAGACAACTCCTATGGCTCCTGCCGGTTGTCATACTCATCGACATGCAAGTCGTGATTCCTATTACAAGAACATGATCAATCTCATACATCACATATATCATTCATCACATCCTTTTTGGCCATATCACATCACATAGCATACCCTGCAAAAACAAGTTAGACGTCCTCTAATTGTTGTTTGCATGTTTTACGTGGCTGCTATGGGTTTCTAGCAAGAACGTTTCTTACCTACGCATGAACCACAACGTGATATGCCAATTGCTATTTACCCTTCATAAGGACCCTTTTCATCGAATCCGATCCGACTAAAGTGGGAGAGACAGACACCCGCCAGCCACCTTATGCAACTAGTGCATGTTTGTCGGTGGAACCGGTCTCACGTAAGCGTACGTGTAAGGTTGGCCCGGGCCGCTTCATCCCATGATGCCGCCGAATCAAGATAAGACTAGTAACGCTGTCAGGACCCCGACTCGATGTCACATCGATCTAGCCGGTAACACCTCATATCACTTTGCGGCCTCACGCACGGTATCCCCACGGGTGTCGCCTTACCTTTGCCCGGGACCGTTTGCGCCTTTTGGCTCACGTATATGATAGTGTCGCTAGCATCCATATGATAAGGAGCCCGGGCTGACATGACTAGTCGTAAACCCAAAGTGGCACAGACTTACAGGGACAGGCATCCATGACCCAGCTTCGAACGTGTCGGTCATCAGCAAGTGGGTCCGGGCTGTAGCACTGGGCTAGCAGGACTCCGGTAAACCGGGCTGTAGCGGGCTAACAGGACTCCGGTACTCAAAGCGTGACATTTCCCCGAAGGGACAGACACAGGAACGAAGAAGGACACATGCCGGCCAGC
>NW_025300711.1:0-903 GCF_018294505.1 Triticum aestivum
TCTGAAAAAGTTGAAAGTTAGCATGATATCATCATTTCATCCACATAGCATGTGCAAGAAAGTTGAGAGGGTGACGGCAAAAACTGGATGCACTTCGTGTACAAAACGGACAAACTCTTTCAAAGTATCAGGATTTCATCCGGAAACTCGTCTATTACAAAGGGATTTCATTTTCTAAACCTTATTTGAACTCCTGACTTTTTGTGTGTTCAAAATGCACCATTCAAAGCCACCTCATCATTTTTCAATCCTTTCTGACTTCGTTTGTTATTTTTCATGCATTTACTAATTATTTTGAGCTATAAGACCCTAAAATTGAAAAGCATTTCAAATGAACTCTGAAAAGGTTGAAAGTTGGCATGATATCATCATTTCATCCACATAGCATGTGCAAGAAAGTTGAGACGGTTACGGCAAAAACTGGATGCACTTCGTGGACAAAACGGACAATCTCTTTCAAAGTATCAGGATTTCATCCGGAAACTCGTCTGTTACAAAGGGATTTCATTTTCTAAACCTTATTTGAACTCCTGACTTTTTGTGTGTTTAAAATGCACCATTCAAAGCCACATCATCATTTTTCAATCCTTTCTGACTTGATTTGTTATTTTTCATGCATTTACTAATTATTTTGAGCTATAAGACCCTAAAATTGAAAAGTGTTTCAAATGAACTCTGAAAAGGTTGAAAGTTGGCATGATATCATCATTTCATCCACATAGCATGTGCAAGAAAGTTGAGAGGGTGACGGCAAAAACTGGATGCACTTCGTGTACAAAACGGACAATCTCTTTCAAATATCAGGATTTCATCCGGAAACTCGTCTGTTACAAAGGGATTTCATTTTTTTAAACTTATTTGAACTCCTGACTTTTTGTGTGTTCAAAATGCACCATTCAAAGC
>NW_025300712.1:0-903 GCF_018294505.1 Triticum aestivum
CAACTTCTCCTCGTTTGGCAAGAATGCGAAAAGGTCCAATGTAACGAGGAGCCAATTTGCCTTTGATACCGAAACGATGGGTTCCCTTCAGAGGGGTGACCCGAAGATAAGCCTTCTCGTCAACCTCGAAAGTCATAGCCTTATGTTTTCGGTCATATTGACTCTTTTGACGAGATTGGGCTGTTTTCAACTTTTCACGAACGACACGAACTTGTTCTTCTGCTTCCTGAATCATATCCGGGCCAAAGAATTGTCTTTCCCCGGTCTCTGACCAGTTAAGGGGTGTTCGACATCGTCGTCCATAGAGAACTTCAAAAGGGGCTTTACCCAAGCTAGATTGATAGCTGTTGTTGTAAGCGAATTCGGCAAATGGAAGGCACTTCTCCCAGTCCATTCCGAAAGAGATAACAGAGGCTCGAAGCATGTCTTCTAGAATTTGGTTGACGTGTTCCACTTGACCACTTGACTGAGGGTGGAAGGCAGTGCTAAAAGAGAGACGGGTTCCCATAGCATTTTGGAAGCTTTCCCAAAATCGAGAGGTGAAAAGACTTCCTCGATCCGAGTTAATTTCCAAAGGAACACCATGGAGGGACACTATTCGGGAGATGTATAAGTCTGCCAGCTGGCTAGCGGTTATACTCTCACGAACAGGTAGGAAATGAGCTACTTTGGAAAGACGATCGACCACGACGAAAATAGCATTATTCCCTCTCTTGGTCCTGGGAAAACCGGTAATGAAATCCATACCAATTTTATCCCATTTCCATTCAGGAATAGCTAAGGGTTGAAGGGTGCCAGCAGGCCGTTGGTGCTCTGCTTTTACACGACGACAGACATCGCAATTTGCAATATACTGAGCAATTTCTCTCTTCATCCTAGTCCACCAGAACCTCTGGCGTAGGT
>NW_025300713.1:0-903 GCF_018294505.1 Triticum aestivum
GTTCGCCATAGCTGCAACTTCGCGTACTTCGTTTGTGTTCAACGACCAGACAAAGGCGTCACAGAACCCCACCTTGATCAATAAAGCTTTCATCTTATATTCGCAATATCCAGATTGCAATCTTAGTTTCTTGCTTGTTCTTCGTTTGCTCGCAGGAAACAGACCTTCGTGGTCAGGTTGATCGTGCTCCGGCGTGGTCAATAACCTCTCGGAGTTGGTTTAGCGATTGCTAAGGCGCGACGTCCTCGCACGTTCGTAGTCGGATCGTCAAAGTCGACTTCCACCAAAGCGAAATCCACCATCTCATCGAAAGACGGGACACCTTTGCCTCTATCAAGTGGTATCAGATTTCCAGGTTGCTCGGTGAGATTTTACAGTTTTTTGTAGTTTAGATCGAGTCTGTTCTTCATACCTACAGTCCACGAAAAAGCCACAAAAAAAATTAGGGTTAGTTCATCATATCCGAACCAATCTGAGCCTTTGCATAATCTTTTTAGGGTTTTGTTTGGTTGAATTTGCGGTTGCATCGTCGTGTCTAGTTGCTGGTCTTAGAGTCTAGTCTTTTAGAGTTTCGAGTTCTGGTCATAAGTTGTCACGCCGCCGCCGCACCATCATCATCACCCCTGCCATCTACCACCACCGCTTATCCGCCACCGCTTCGAATCCGTATCCATATACCACCACCAATCCGAGTTCTTGTCATATTAGGTTTGTTTTCGAGATCCCTCTAGATTCCGATTCGTGTTTCCTTGCCGGAGTAGGTTTCGAAAAAAAAAAAAAAAAAAGAGTCGGGTAGCCACGCTCCGTTTAGGCCCAAATTTTTTCGAAAACGCATTTTTCGAAAAATTTTCTGGCTATCCTATTTTTAGGTGTTTCTGAGTGTTTTGAGACAGGTGCCATTAT
>NW_025300714.1:0-903 GCF_018294505.1 Triticum aestivum
ACGTAAGCGCACCTTGGAGTTCGACAATCATGGAAATCGCTTTGGGACCCCAAAACGGTGAGTAATAGTACATGAAACGGGCCAGAATCGGCCAAAACTGGGAGTGTTGATGACCAACTCGTAAGCACACCTTGGGGTTCAAACAACTATGAAAATCGCTTCGGGGCCCCCAAAACGATGAGTAATAGTCCACGAAACAGGTCGAATTTGGCCAAAACTGTGAGTGTTGACGACGGACACATAAACGCACCCCGGGGTTCATCAATCGTGGAAATCGCTCTGGGTCCCCAAAACGTTGAGTAATAGTGCATGGAACGTATTAGAATCGGCCGAATATGTGAGTGTTGATGACCGACACGTAAACGCACCCCGGGGTTCGTCAATCGTGGAAATGACTCCGAGACCCCAAAATAGAGTAATATTCCAAGAAACGGGCCAGAATTGGCCCAAACTGTGATTGTTGATGACCGACACGTAAGTGCACCTTGGAGTTTGACAACCATGGAAATCGCTTTGGGACCCAAAAACGGTGAGTAATAGTCCGCGAAACGGGCCAGAATCGGCCAAAACTGCGAGTGTTGTTGACCAACACGTAAGCACATCTTGGGGTTCAACAACTATGGAAATCGTTACGGGACCCCAAAACGGTGAGTAATAGTCCGCGAAACAGCTCAGAATTGGCCAAACCTGTGAGTGTTGATGACGGACACATAAACGCACCCCGGGGTTCATCAATCGTGGAAATCGCTCTGGGTCCCCAAAACGCTGAGTAATAGTGCACGGAACGGACTTGAATCGGCCGAATATGTGAGTGTTGATGACCGACACGTAAGCGCACCTTGGAGTTCGACAATCATGGAAATCGCTTTGGGACCCCAAAACGGTGAGTAATAGTACATGAAA
>NW_025300715.1:0-903 GCF_018294505.1 Triticum aestivum
TTTTGGGGTCCCAAAGCGATTTGCGTAGTTGTTGAACCCCAAGGTGCATTTACGTGTCGGTCATCAACACTCGTAGTTTTGGCCGATTCTGGCCCGTTTCATGGACAATTACTCACGATTCTGGCCCATTTTGAGGTCCCGGAGCGATTTTTACGATTGACGATCACCAGGGTGCGTATACATATCCGTCGTCAACACTCATAGTTTTGGCCAATTCTAACTGTTTCGTGGACTATTACTCACTGTGTTGGGGTCTCGGAGTGATTTGCATAGTTGTTGAACCCCAAGGTGCGCTTACGTGTCGGTAATCAACACACGCAGTTATGGCCGATTCTGGCCCGTTTCGTGGACTATTACTCACGATTCTGGCCCGTTTTGGGGTTTCGGAGCGAATTTATGATTGACGATCCCCAGGGTGTGTTTACATGTCTGTCGTCAACACTCACAGTTTTGGCCAATTCTGACTGTTTCGTGGACTATTACTCACTGTTTTGGGGTCTCTGAGTGATTTCCACGATTGATGAACCCCGAGGTGCGTTTACATGTCGGTCATCAACACTCGCAGTTTTGGCCGATTCTGGACCATTTCGTGGACTATTGCTCACCGTTTTGGGGTCTCAAAGTGATTTGCATAGGTGTTAAACCCCAAGGTGCGATTACCTCTCGGTCATCAACACTCGCAGTTTTGGCCGATTCTAGCCCGTTTCGTGGACTATTACTCACTGTTTTGGGGTCTCGGAGTGATTTCCACGATTGACAAGCCCCAAGGTGCGCTTACGTGTCGGTCATCAACACTCGCAGTTTTGGCCGATTCTAGGCCGTTTCGTGGACTATTACTCATTGTTTTGGGGTCTCAGAGTGATTTCCACGATTGACGAACCCCGAGGTGCGTTTACATGTCGG
>NW_025300716.1:0-903 GCF_018294505.1 Triticum aestivum
TACAAATTGGACAAACTCTTTCGGAGTATCAGGGTTTCGGACGAGAACTCATCTGTTACACGGGCACTTCAATGTTTTTTAAACTTATTTGAACTCTGGACTTCTTTTGTGTTCAGTATGCAGCATTCAAAGCGACGTCATCAATTTCCAACATGTTCTGACATCATTTGTTGTTTTTCGGTCATTTACCTAATTGTTTAGAGAGATAAATGACCGTGAAATTGAAAATCACTACAAAATGAATTCTGAAATTGTTGAAACTTGGCATGGTATCATCATTTCACCCGCATAGCATGTGCAAAGAGTAGAGAGGGTCACGGCAAAAACTGGATGTACTTCGTGTACAAACTGGACAAACTCTTTCGGAGAATCAGGGTTTCGGACGAGAACTCATCTGTTACACGGGCATTTCGATGTTTTTTAAACTTATTTGAACTCCGACTTCTTTCGTGTTCAGTATGCAGCATTCAAAGCGACGTCATCAATTTCCAACATGTTCTGACATCATTTGTTGTTTTTCGGTCATTTACCTAATTGTTTAGACAGCTAAATGACTGTGAAATTGAAAATCACTACAACATGAATTCTGAAAATGTTGAAACTTGGCAATGTATCATCATTTCACCCGCATAGCATGTGCAAAAGACTAGAGAGGGTCACGGCAAAAACTGGATGAACTTCGTGTACAAACTGGACAAACTCTTTCGGAGTGTCAGGGTTTCGGACGAGAACTCATCTGTTACACGGGCACTTCAATGTTTTTAAACTTATTTGAACTCCGGACTTCTTTTGTGTTCAGTATGCAACATTGAGAGCGACGTCATCAATTTCCAACATGTTCTAACATCATTTGCTGTTTTTCGGTCATTTACCTAATTGTTTAGAGAGCTAAATGACCGTGAA
>NW_025300717.1:0-903 GCF_018294505.1 Triticum aestivum
GTAAACGCACCCCGGGGATCGTTAATCGTGGAAATCACACCGGGGCCCCAAAACAGTGAGTATTGATGACCGACACCTAAACGCACCTTGGGGTTCCACAACTATGGAAATCGCTACGGGAGCCCTAAATGGTGAATAATAGCCCACGAATCGCGTCAGAATTGGCCAAAACTGTGAGTGTTGACGACAGACACGCAAACGCACTCCGGGGATTGTCAACCGTGGAAATCTGTCTGGGACGCCGAAACGGTGAGTAATAGTGCACGAAACGGACGAGAATTGGCCAAAATTGTGAGTGTTTATGACCGACACTTAAACGCACAGTGGAGATCATCAATCGTGGAAATCACTCCAGGACCCCAAAACTAAGTAATAATGCAAGAAATGGGACAAAATCGTCCCAAAATGCGCTTGTTGATGATCGACACGTAAACGCACCATGGGGTCAAACCACCATGGAAATCACTTTGGGGACCCAAAACGGTGAGTAATAGTCCATGAAACGGGCCAGAATCAGCCAAAACTGCGAGTGTTGATGACCGACACGTAAACGGACCTTAGGGTTCAACCACTATGGAATCGCTTCGGGACCCCTAAATGATGAGTAATACTCCACGAATCGCGTCAGAATTGGCCAAAACTGTGAGTGTTGACGACAGAGACGCAAACGCACCCCGGGGATTGTAAATAATGGAAATCGCTCTGGGACGCCAAAACGGTGAGTAATAGTACACAAAACAGACCAGAAATTGGCCAAAATTGTGAGTGTCATTGACCGACACGTAAACGCACCACGGGGTTCGTAAATCATGGAAATCATGCTTGGACCAAAAAATAGAGTAATAGTCCAAGAAACGGGCCAGAATCGGCCAAAACTGCGAGTGTTGATGACCGACACGCAAA
>NW_025300718.1:0-903 GCF_018294505.1 Triticum aestivum
GACCCTAAAATTGAAAAGCATTTCAAATGAACTCTGAAAAGGTTGAAAGTTGGCATGGTATCATCATTTCATCTACATAGCATGTGCAAGAAAGTTGAGAGGGTTACGGCAAAAACTGGATGCACTTCGTGTACAAAACGGACAATCTCTTTCAAAGTATCAGGATTTCATACGGAAACTCGTCTGTTACAAAGGGATTTCATTTTTTTAAACTTATTTGAACTCCTGACTTTTTGTGTGTTCAAAATGCACCATTCAAAGCCACATCATCATTTTTCAATCCTTTCTGACTTCATTTGTTATTTTTCATGCATTTACTAATTATTTTGAGCTATAAGACCCTAAAACTGAAAAGCATTTCAAATGAACTCTGAAAAGGTTGAAAGTTAGCATGGTATCATCATTTCATCCACATAGCATGTGCAAGAAAGTTGAGAGGGTTACGGCAAAAACTGGATGCACTTCGTGTACAAAATGGATAATCTCTTTCAAAGTATCAGGATTTCATACGGAAACTCGTCTGTTACAAAGGGATTTCATTTTTTAAAACTTATTTGAACTCCTGACTTTTTGTGTGTTCAAAATGCACCATTCAAAGCCACATCATCATTTTTCAATCCTTTCTGACTTCATTTGTTATTTTTCATGCATTTACTAATTATTTTGAGCTATAAGACCCTATAACTGAAAAGCATTTCAAATGAACTCTGAAAAGGTTGAAGGTTGGCATGGTATCATCATTTCATCCACATAGCATGTGCAGGAAAGTTGAGAGGATTACGGCAAAAACTGGATGCACTTCGTGTACAAAACGGACAATCTCTTTCAAAGTATCAGGATTTCATACGGAAACTCGTCTGTTACAAAGGGATTTCATTTTTTAAAACTTATTTGAACTCCTGA
>NW_025300719.1:0-903 GCF_018294505.1 Triticum aestivum
CGGCCGGAGTCAATCGAGCGTGGTGGGTAAGTTGGTGCACCCCTGCAGGGAAGAACTAATCTATGCATAGCCTGTCCTACGGTAACGGACACTTGGAGTTGTATCCCGATCGATACAACTAGAACTGGATACTTGTGATGAGAACTGGATGGTGATGAGGATTTGATTGAGATGATAATTGGATAGTATGGCTCTGGGATTGCTTTCTCGCAGGGAGTCGAGAAAGGATCTCTGGCCGAGGTTGATAACACTACTACTACTTTACCTTATGCTACTCTACTCCCTCTTGTTTGCTGCAAGATGGTGGTTTCCAGAAGATGCTAGTCTTCGATAGGACTAGACCTTCTCTCTATTCTGGCATTTCTGCAGCCCAGTCCACATATACAGCCTTCCTTTGATAATGTTGCATATGTAGTGTAGATCCTTGCTTGCGAGTACTTTGGATGAGTACTCACGGTTGCTTTTCTCCCCCTTTCCCCGCTTCTTTCTTCTTTCTGGTTGTTGCAACCAGATGGTGGAGTTCAGGAGCCAGATGCCACCTTTGACGACGGCTGCTACCCCGAGGGTGCCTACTACCACGTGACGGACGCCGACGACCAAGAGTAGTTAGGAGGCTCCCAGGCAGGAGGCCTTGCCTTTTCGATCGTAGATGCTTTTGTGCTAGCCTTCTTAAGGCAAACTTGTTTAACTCACGTCTGTGCTCAGATATTGTTGCTTCCGCTGACTCGTTTGTTTTCAAGCTGATGTATTCGAGCCCTCGAGGCCCTTGGCTTGTAATATAAAGCTTGTATTATTTTAATTTGTGTCTAGAGTTGTGTTGTGATATCTTCCCGTGAGTCCTTGATCTTGATCGTACACATTTGCGTGTATGATTAGTGTATGATTGAATCAAGGGCGTCACAA
>NW_025300720.1:0-903 GCF_018294505.1 Triticum aestivum
AAAAAAATCAAAATTTAGTAAAAGTACATACATTTTGGAAAAAATAAAAGGAAAAAGAAACAAAAGAATTAAAATAAAAATAAACAAGGGAAAAGGAAAAGAGAAAAATAAAACACTTACTAAAGGCCATGCATAAGAAAAGAAAATGGAAAAAATGAAAAAAACACAACGAGAGCATCCCATAAGAGAAAGAAAAATAAGTTAATAGACATTCCAGATAAGCTATCCCGCTTGGTTGGTGTGCCTGCACAGAAGCTATGATGGCTATAGTTTAAATCGTCGATGATGCATTACTTTTTGATTGTTTAAAGAAAAAACTAAATGCGCTGAGCCCAGGAGGTTGTGGGGTGTGCACCGGCTTGCATAATGATAAGTAACAGGCACAAAGAGCGGCAAATAGGAAATGCCGCCGGTCTAGTAGGATGTGGATCGTCAAGCTGACACCAGTCAAACGTTTTTCTCTATTTTAGTTTTATTTAAATTTTAATGCATATATTAAAAAACATAAATTTACTGAAGAAATTTAAAACTATGAACTTTAAAAATAGGTTAGCATACAATAATAAATTTATTACCCCTTCGATCCGTATTAGTTGCCACTGGTTTAGTAAAACTTTATGCTAAAGTTGTACTAAACCTGCGGCAATTATATTAATTGCCTCTTGCTTAGTAGAACTTTATACTTAAGTTGTACTAAAAATGCGCCAATAATATGTATGAAAGAAAGTAGCATATTTGAAAGGTTTTTTATGACTTTCGAAAGAATCATGCAATTAAAAATGTTCCGATTGTGACAAATGAATGAGGAATTTTAAAAATATTTATGCAAAAAATGTATGCGTAATGCATATAGAAAATAGTTTATTCTAATAGAAAGTTGTCCATGACATTTCTTAAAATGTG
>NW_025300721.1:0-903 GCF_018294505.1 Triticum aestivum
GACCTCTACAAGGTTGCTACCTGGTAGCTAACATCGGGGAAGGTGGCGGAAAGTAACTCTCGAACTAAAACTTAAGAAAATATCGAGAGCAAGTAAGGAGGTACCATGAGAAGTTTCAAGCGGATAGGCAATCGTTCGTTGCCTAAAACAGAGTGTGAAGGGGGTTCAAAACAACGGAAATAAGTATTGTGTTTAATACCAGAATTGAGGATCACACGGAAGGTGGCTCGTGAATTACATACGAAGCCAAGCGTGAGGAATAACTTTGGCAACAGGGTGTACAAGAGAGTCAGGTTTCGATCCTGTGGGACTGTGGGTTATGGGCCCACCATGTGGGATAAAATTAGGAGGACTGGTGACATCTTACATGGTCATGATAGCAAGGCATGTCTGAGGGTAACCTGTCGATTATGTCGGCAATAACATCGGCACCAAGGGCGAGGGACGAAGAGAGCCATTTTCCCGCTTGTTGAACGAGGCGGACCAATAGGCAAGGTTCTCATCCATCGGTGGTTACCGGAATGTCATCAACAATAGTAACAGGGTCTTACTGACAGAATTGTACACCGAGGTGTCTACATATGCAGGAGAATATTACTGCTTAGATCATATAGATCACAAGAAACATTAAACCAACCAATGGAAAGGAAAATATGGTTATCAGATTTAAACAGAACAATGGAAAGGAAAACGTGTTTAAGCACACATTTCAAGATTATATCCTTCCCAAGGACAAGCAGAGCATGATATCCATGATAGGATATAATGTAGAAAACTCTTTAGTAAAGGGGGAAGAAATTTATGACATTACCCATACAACGGTGTTGGGGTAATTAATAAGGAAAACTTAGCATTTGTGCTTCAAAGGTTCTTATTGAAAATCGGAGTACCACAGACATGCTT
>NW_025300722.1:0-903 GCF_018294505.1 Triticum aestivum
GTTCATGTTAGCTATCTTCATCGAAAAGTCAAGACTGGAGTGGTTCATCCGACTTATTAGGGGGCAGTCCGGCTATAGGAGATCGACGATGAACAGTTGTTGTTAAGGGAGCTTCAGCAAGCGAGAAGGTAGTGTTGTAGATACGTGCCGATCAGGAGTCTGCCAGCTTGAAGTCCGGTCCAAGGGCTACTTATGGTGTTATAGCCTAGGTACCTCACCTTATAATTTCTGGTCCAAGTAGGCTGGTCCGAGGCCTCCTAGATCGATTTCCACGCCAGGACATCATGCCGGTCCAAGAGTCCTGTAGAAGGAAGTCTGTGAAAGCCTTGTTATCCAAGACAAGGAAGCCAGAGCGATGCAGGACTCCCCTCCACCGACGCAACCGACTAGGTCGTGTAACCCTACGGTCCATAGTATAAGCCAGGGCCGAGCTAGTCGATAGACACAATTACAATCTCTGAGTTCTGCCACAACAATCACAATATACATGAGCATGAGTACGTTTTTCCTCGCAATGAGGGCCCGAACCTGGATAAACATGTCTCATGTTCCCCCTCCGACCTACTCCCTCCGTTCCTTAATATAGGGCGTATAGTTTTTGGCACGGAAATTAAAGAACGCATGTGGAGGGAAAATTTCCCAAGTTTTGGACGAGATTACACCTGACTAATTGACATGAGAAAATAGAGGAGCTTGCCTAATATAAGGAAATGCAATCAAATCCCTAAAAACATTATCCAGATGAGTGGTGCAACGCAATACACCTTATATTTCGGACTTTTTCTTGAAAATCTATACACCTTATATCAAGGAACAGAGGGAGTATTGACCATGACGGGATACCTTACAGAGGGATCTACCGAAATTAGCCCACACACAAAAAAACCTACCCCTCGCGACCAC
>NW_025300723.1:0-903 GCF_018294505.1 Triticum aestivum
GCAAGGTAGTCGACCACTGTCGCAACGCGAGACTCGAGGCGGAGCACATTCATAGCAGTTTCATCTTTCACTAGAGAGTTGATGGGATCCAAGCTAGTCTCCACTCGACCAGTCTCCTCTTCAAAGTTTTGGCAGAATTCTGTGGACACGATTCAAGGATAAGCTAATGGTCCTACAGCAAGCCAGTAATTACCAGTCGGATATAAGAGGTTACCTTCGAGCATGAGGAATAGCTTCTTGGCGAGTCCTCCCAGATAAACCCCCAAGTCATTCTTCTTTCCCGCCAGTTCGCTAGCTTTGTCGCTCAGGACCATATTGGCATTCTTCAGTCGAGTGACTTCCTGATTGGCCATGTCGAGAGCAGCTTTCAGATTAGTGTTTTCCTCTTCAAGTTTGCTGACAGAAGCCAACTTCTCTTCTGCAAGTTTTTTCTTGTCCGAAGCCGCTTTCTGCGCCTCGGCGAGGTCAAGCTCTTTCTTCTTCAGAGCATCCTTTAGTTTTTCTGCAAAAATCACAATAAGATCAGACTCAGAGACAGGCAAGAAGCAAAGACAGTCGTCAATATTCTCACCAAACATACCTTTTCCCTCCTCCTTCGACTTCGTGAAGTTCTCTTGGACAAGATTCAGGTCAAGTTCAAGCTGGATATGCTTGTTCTCCAACTCGGTATAACGAGAAAAAAGGTCACAAGATTTCTACGAAAGTTCAGTCGGCAGACATCAAAGACAGATCACTTCCGAGTGACTAAGAGAAAATTCGTAGTGTTTCTAAGACTACAGCTGAATTCAAACATTCAACTGTAGTCTCGGGGACTACACCCAGTTGGTGCACTCAGCGTGCCCCCACTAGGTCTATCAGCTAGACTCAGAGTCGATCAGTCGACCAGAAGCAGCTAACTGCAGG
>NW_025300724.1:0-903 GCF_018294505.1 Triticum aestivum
TGTGTCTGGTGTGCCATTAGTGTCTATCACACTAATGGCGCACCGACACATGGTGCGCCACTGCTATATAGTAGTGGCGCACCACATGTCTGGTGCGCCATTAGTGGCCATATCATCTATAGCTCTTTTCCTAGTAGTGAAACCTTCAGTTTAGGCGCTATGGTTGCTAAACAGTTGAGTCTAAACCGTACAAAGGGCCCCATTTTTGGAGGTATCTTTGCTTCGTGTCTTGCTAAATATTTTGAGATACAACCCTCAAAAAAATTATTTTCAGATACCTATTAGACACTATGAGAAAGAAGAAAAGGTGCTGCCCACTGTTTACTTAGAGTATAATAGTATGGTAGCACATGATTTTCTATGTTATGATAAGGAAAAGAGACTCATTTATATTCTGGTATTTAGTGAAGATACATGTCAAATTATTACCTTGCCTGCACCTTGTTTGTTTAATATTCATTCAGGCACATACCTTATCATGCCCGCGAACATTCATGCATACTAGGAGCGGACACGATCCCCAGATCCTGAGCCAGAGCCATCACCTGATCCATATCAGGAGTCTATTTACCAGTGAGATTCGCAGGAGCTCGCTAACCAGTGGAACCCCGAGGATCCTCCTCAGTACACCGGAGAGGACTACTTTGATCCACGAGCGTAGACCAACTTAGGCCAAAAGCCTAAGCTTGAGGAAGTACGTATTTCTCACCGATATTACATTCATGTTCACACACTCATTCTAGTTGTCGGTGTTCACACTTTTTCATTGTATTATCCATGCTAGTTTATTTTATTTTCCTGCATTCTTCTTGTGTTTTTCAAAATCTTTGAGAAAAACCAAAAAAAATAGTTGTAGCTTCTAGCTGGTTTACTTTCCATGCTTAATAGTAATATTAAAAGAAA
>NW_025300725.1:0-903 GCF_018294505.1 Triticum aestivum
AAAGACATGGATGGATAGAGCATAACATAAATATCAAAACTCCCTTACTGATCATCCTCAAAAGAGGCACGGATCACTAGGAAACAAGCTGGACATATAGCATCATGAACTAAAATATCCCAGACTTAGTGAAAATCACTAAGTCTCTGAAATCAACAATCTCAGGTACCTCTCTTCGCAAGCTTGCACAAGACAACACACACATCCTAAAAATGCATGGGAGGCACCTCTGGAAAGAAGGCAAAATGCTTAACAATTCATCCCAAAGGGGCACAGGCATATCATGCACGAATTAAACATGGCAAAAATGACAAAAATGCATGATGAACTAACGGATCTGCAATTTAACTCACGAAGCCTCCTTCTAACAGCATTTTGGGCATCAAGATGACCTCAAATGCAAATGATGCAATGGAATGAAATGATGTACATGTCGAGGCGAAGATTTCGATATATCGTATGCCCAAAACGGAGCTACGGATGCAAAGTTATGGGCAGTCAAAGTATGCATAAAAAACTAGGGTTAGGGGCGAAAAAGTCAACCGAGAACTCAGATCCAGATCGGGATCTCGCGGGTACTGTTCACGACACTGTTCACGGCGCGTTCTTCGAGAACTCCGGCGAGGGCGTGGTGGCCGGAGATGGAGGGGAGAGGCCGTGGCCGGTGAGGGGCGGCCGGATCCGGCCCGGACCTTGCCCCGGCCGGGTGGAGGGCGGCGGAGCTCACCGCGGTGAGTTGCGGCGGCGGTGGAGCGGCCGGCCGGCGGCTGGGCGGCGATGGCGAGGCTCGCCGGCGACGGAGGCGTGCGGCGGCGCGGGTCGACGGCGTCGGGGAAGACGGGCGGCGCGAGGCGGCGGGGAAGTGGCCCGCTCGGGCGGCGCGGGGGCCGGGCGCGGGCTCCC
>NW_025300726.1:0-903 GCF_018294505.1 Triticum aestivum
ACGGGCGAAGCTGCTGAAGATCAAGAGGAACCAGACGATGTGCCCGATGATGATGATCTCCGCCGGGTCATTGTCGATGCAAGGACGCAATGCGAAAGTTAAAAGGAGAAGCTGAAGTTCGATCGCATGCTAGAGGACCAGAAAAAAGGGTTGTACCCCAATTGCGAAGATGGCAACACAAAGCTCGGTACCGTACAGGAATTGCTGCAGTGGAAGGCAGAGAATGTTGTGCCTGACAAAGGATTTGAGAAGCTACTGAAAATATTGAAGAAGAAGCTTCCAAAGGATAACGAATTGCCCGACAGTACATACGCAGCAAAGAAGGTCGTATGCCCTCTAGGATTGGAGGTGCAGAAGATACATGCATGCCCTAATGACTGCATCCTCTACCGCGGTGCGTACAAGGATCTGAACGCATGGCCGGTATGCGGTGCATTACGGTATAAGATCAGACGAGATGACCCTGGTGATGTTGACGGCGAGCCCCCCAGGAAGAGGGTTCCTGCGAAGGTGATGTGGTATGCTCCTATAATACCACGGTTGAAACGTCTGTTCAGAAACGGAGAGCATGCCAAGTTGATGCGATGGCACAGTGAGGACCGTAAGAAAGACGGGAAGTTGAGAGCACCCGCTGACGGGTCGCAGTGGAGAAAAATCGAGAGAAAGTACTGGGATGAGTTTGCAAGTGAGCCAAGGAACGTATGGTTTGCTTTAAGCGCGGATGGCATTAATCCTTTCGGGGAGCAGAGCAGCAATCACAGCACCTGGCCCGTGACTCTATGTATGTATAACCTTCCTCCTTGGATGTGCATGAAGCGGAAGTTCATTATGATGCCAGTTCTCATCCAAGGCCCTAAGCAACCCGGCAATGACATTGATGTGTACCTAAGGCCATTAGTTGAA
>NW_025300727.1:0-903 GCF_018294505.1 Triticum aestivum
ACTTCTTTCGAGAGAAACTCCTTCTCCAGAAAGTTTCCGAATTTAGCAACAAAAATCTTGCCTTCGGATCTGTGATAGAAGGTGTATCCAATAGTTTCCTTTGGATATCCTATGAAGACGCACTTCTCCGATTTGAGTTTGAGCTTATCAGGATGAAACTTTTTTCATATAAGCATCGCAACCCCAAATTTAAGAAACGACAGCTTAGGTTTCTTGCCAAACCATAGTTCACACGGTGTCGTCTCAACGGATTTAGATGGTGCCCTATTTAACGTGAATGCAGCTGTCTCTAATGCATAACTCCAAAACGATAGTGGTAGATCGGTAAGAGACATCATAGATTGCACCATATCTAATAAAGTACGGTTATGACGTTCGGACACACCATTATGCTGTGGTGTTCCATGTGGCATGAGTTTGTGAAACTATTCCACATTGTTTTTAATTGAAGACCAAACTCGTAACTCAAATATTTTACCTCTGCGATCATATCGTAGAAACTTTTATTTTCTTGTCATGATGATTTTCCACATCACTCTGAAATTCTTTGAACTGTTCAAATGTTTCAGACTTATGTTTCATTAAGTAGATATCCCCATATCTGCTCAAATCATCTGTGAAGGTCAGAAAATAATGATACCTGCTGCAAGCCTTAATATTCACCGGACCACATACATCAGTATGTATGATCTCTAATAAATCTGTTGCTTGCTTCATTGTTCCGGAGAACGGCGTTTTAGTCATCTTGCCCAAAAGGCATGGTTCGCAAGCATCAAGTGATTCATAATCAAGTGATTCCAAAATCCCATCAGCATGGAATTTGTTCATGCGCTTTACACCAATATGACCTAAACGGCAGTGCTACAAATAAGTTGCACTATCATTATTAACTTTGCATCTTTT
>NW_025300728.1:0-903 GCF_018294505.1 Triticum aestivum
CCCCCCCCTTTATATAGGCCACCTGGAAGGGGGAGCGCCGGCCAAGCCCCATCTACATGGGGGGGCGGCGGCCAAGGGGGGACTTGCCCCCCAAGGCAAGTGGGGCGCCCCCCACCCTAGGGTTTCCAACCCTAGGCGCAGGGGGGAGGCCCATGGGGGGCACCCCAGCCCACTAAGGGTTGGTTACCTTCCCACTTCAGCCCATGGGGCCCTCCGGGATAGGTGGCCCCACCCGGTGGACCCCCGGGACCCTTCCGGTGGTCCCGGTACAATACCGGTGACCCCCGAAACTCTCCCGGTGGCCGAAACTTGACTTCCTATATATAATTCTTCACCTCCGGACCATTCCGGAGCTCCTCGTGACGTCCGGGATCTCATCCGGGACTCCAAACAACTTTCGAGTTTCCGCATACTCATATCTCTACAACCCTAGCGTCACCGAACCTTAAGTGTGTAGACCCTACGGGTTTGGGAGACATGCAGACATGACCGAGACGCCTCTCCGGTCAATAACCAACAGCGGGATCTGGATACCCATGTTGGCTCCCACATGTTCCACGATGATCTCATCGGATGAACCACGATGTCGAGGATTCAATCAATCCCGTATACAATTCCCTTTGTCAATCGGTATGTTACTTGCCCGAGATTCGATCGTCGGTATCCCAATACCTTGTTCAATCTCGTTACCGGCAAGTCTCTTTACTCGTACCGTAATGCATGATCCCGTGACTAACGCCTTAGTCACATTGAGCTCATTATGATGATGCATTACCGAGTGGGCCCAGAGATACCTCTCCGTCATACGGAGTGACAAATCCCAGTCTCGATCCGTGCCAACCCAACAGACACTTTCGGAGATACCCGTAGTGTACCTTTATAGTCACCCAGTTACGTTGTGAC
>NW_025300729.1:0-903 GCF_018294505.1 Triticum aestivum
AGTGGCCAAAACCACTCTCGCCGCCGCGTCGGGCTCGCCGGCGGCTAAACGCCGGCAGCCGACTTTGACTTTGACCACGGGTGGGCCCCGGTTGACTCTCCTGAGTCAATGACAGGTGGGGCCAGCCCTGTTAACTATTAGGATTAGTTTTAATTAATTTTAGTTAAGCTAATCACACTGACATGTGGGTCCCAGTGTCAGGTTTGACCTGGACCCGGTCTGTTGACCTGCTGAGGTCAGCATGACGCAATGATGACGCGGATAATCATTTTCTAAAATAATTCAGAAAATCCAGAAAATTGTATAAACTTCTAAAATTCATAGAAAATTAACCGTAACTCCAAATTAAATAATTTATATATGAAAAATTATCAGAAAAATTCAAGGAATCCATCTGTACCATTTTCATGCATGTTGGCACAACTTATAGCTGCTGTTTAGCACAAATCAAATAAAGGGCATTTAAATATCCACATATGGAGTTTGAATTTGAATCTTGGATTCAAACCAACTTCATTTAATTTGGTTTTAGTTGCATTAGCTCAAAACACATTCATTTTGCCATGTCATGATCATGCATCATATTGTGCATTGCATTGATTGTGTTCCCTTCTGTGTTGCCGGTATTTGTCCCCTCTCGATAGACGTGATACCGATGATGTGATCGTTGACACTGATGAAGACTCAATGTTATCTTCAGAAGTGCCAGGCAAGCAAAACCCCCTTGTTCATTCCGATACAATCCTACTCTCTCGCTCCTGCTCTCTTTTACTGCATTAGGACAACAACGATATACTTGTTACTTGCTGCGGTAGCTGAACCCCTTTATCCTCTGCATGACCTGTCATTGCCACAGTAATTAGATGAAACCCACTAGCATGAGTAGGAGTTGTTTGAGCCCTG
>NW_025300730.1:0-903 GCF_018294505.1 Triticum aestivum
GATTATTTTGCTTCTAAGGTCAGAGGATCATGCTGATTAAGGTTCTGTTTTTACACTGCAAGTTCGAGGTAATTAGAGTATGTGGCACTGTCTTGTGTTGACTAACTCATAAATGATATTATCATCTTTACTCACCGTTATGTGTATCATGGCTGAAATTCCACAGTTATAATACATGCCTGCTTGGCTAATTAGCAAGTAAGTAACTCTTACATTATCAAAGCTTGCCAGTTTCTGAAATCA
This sequence comes from Triticum aestivum, assembly GCF_018294505.1. Lineage (NCBI taxonomy): Eukaryota > Viridiplantae > Streptophyta > Magnoliopsida > Poales > Poaceae > Triticum > Triticum aestivum. The sequence goes on from NW_025300730.1 coordinate 244, forward strand.
ATTACTTACAGGGAATAGCACAGGCACACAGCAAACCTATAACTTAATGATGGTTATTAGGGAAGACAGGAAATGAGGATGGACAGAACCATATGTTTGGGAAATGAAAATAGAAGTAGTGCTATGAGAGTAAAAAAAATTCAATTTTCATTGATGTTTCAAATTAGATCGGTGCACATGTGGCTGCAATTTCTATTGGTCATCCAAGATGGGTGTTCATAGTAAAGTACTATATAGTGGCACTAACATAACCAAGGATTGCTTTAAAAAAACATAACCAAGAATCACGTTCCACGTGGCTTCTTCTCTTTAGCCTGGCTTCCTTCTGCAAAGTGGGCAAATACTTCTGTCTGCTGCAGTAGGTACTTTAGTCGCCCTTTCCCTTCTTGTTCTGTGATCAAAACCACGATGAGAATGCAATACACACCAAAGAATATCATATACAAGAATTGCAGAAATTAAACAAGGTCAGACCCACACTATCTATTCTTTCTTCATGGCAGAATATCATCTCTGTCGTGGATTTGTCACGGCAGATATCCTAGTGAAAGGACTTAGTCGTGGAGCCATCGCTACGGGTTAACTTGAAGGGGTTAAAGCGGACACAAAGACACGGGGGTTTATACTAGTTCTGCCCCTTCGATGAAGGTAAAAGCCTAC
>NW_025300731.1:0-903 GCF_018294505.1 Triticum aestivum
CAAACTGGTTTTGGAAGTATCTGTGAGTCACGGGGACTCAGCAATCTCGCACCCTCGCGATCAAGACTATTTAAGCTTATGGCTAAGGTAAAGGTATGAGGTGGAGCTGCAGCAAGCGACTAGCATATATGGTGGCTAACATATTCGCAAAAGAGAGGGAGAAGAGAAGGCAAAGCACGATCGAGAAACTATGATCAAGAAGTGATCCTAGAACAACCTACGTCAAACATTACTCCAACACCGTGTTCACTTCCCGGACTCCGCCGGAAAGAGACCATCACGGTTACCCACGCGGTTGATACATTTTAATTAAGTTAAGGTTCAAGTTATCTACAACCGGACATTAACAAATTCCCATCTGCCCATAATCGCGGGCACGGCTTTCGAAAGTTCAAAACCCTACAGGGGAGTCCCAACTTAGCCCATGACAAGCTCTGACGGTCAACGAAGGAATAGACCTCCTCCCGAGATGTTCCGATCAGACTCGGTATCTCAGTTCTACAAGACATTTCGACAGGGTAAAACTAAACCAGCAACACCGCCCGAATGTGCCGACAAATCCCGATAGGAGCTGCACATATCTCGTTCTCAGGGCACACTCAGATGAGCGCTCCATACAACTAAAACCAAACCTCGAGTTTCCCCAAGGGGGCGCTGCAGAGGACTCTAGTTTGGACCAACACTCAGAGGAGCACTGGCCCGGGGGTAAAATAATGATGATCCTCAGGAGCGTGACTCCCAAGGGAAAAGAAAAGGCTAGGTGGCAAATGGTAAAACCAATGTTGGGCATTGCTGAAAGAGCTTTACTCAAGGCGAACTGTCAAGGGGTTCCCATTATTACCCAACTGCGTAAGGAACACAAAATCCGGGAACATAACACCGATATGACGGAAACTAGGGCGG
>NW_025300732.1:0-903 GCF_018294505.1 Triticum aestivum
TTATTTGTGTTTAAATATGTTCAAACTTGTTTAAATAATAACAGTAATATTTTTTTTATAAGACAGTAGCATTTAAAAAGCTGTTTGATACTAATTTTTTTTATAAGACGGTGCGCGGGGTGCGGGGGGTCGGCGGCGGCGGTTGGGTAGGGGAATCGAGGGTGCGGGGGGTCGGCGGCGGCGGCCGGTGGACTGGGGGGTGCTCGGCGGCGAGGGGGGCCGGATCTGGCAAGGTGGGATAGCGATCGAGATGGAGGAGGATCGAGATCGAGTGTCCATGAAATTTAAAAATATTCATGATAGTTCAAAAAGTACCCATGAAATACAATCGAGAAATGAAGGCTACGATTTAAATACAATCGATCTTAGCTAGCTATCTGTTCACAATCTTCTTGCCCTTCTTTTTCGCAAATGGAGTTCTTCTGTGGAACGGACGTCCTTTAGGTAGGGTGGTCCTGCTTCTTCTTGTGGTGTATGCTGCTACTTCATCATCGTCCTCATGTTCGATCCTCGGGTCGCCGTACTTGTCGAAGTCTTGCTCATTGGCTACTCCATCCATTCCGATGATCTTCCTTTTGCCTCTCCTCACGACAACACGACTGGGCTTTGGCGGGTCGGTAATGAAGAAGCATTGGTCCACTTGGGAAGCCAGTACCCATGGCTCATTTTTCGCGGTGACGTTTGTGCCCGCGGTCTTGGATTTGGCTTCGGGTATAACCATGGTGGTGAAATACCGGTCTTCTTTTATGACGTTCTTGGCCCATCTGACACGGAACATCGGGACCTTCTCTCCAGCGTAGCTCAGCTCCCAGATCTCCTCGATCCTTCCGTAGTATCTGTCCTTGTCGTTACCGGTGTAGGATTCCATCGTTACCCCGGAGTTCTGATAACCATCGCTCTTCA
>NW_025300733.1:0-903 GCF_018294505.1 Triticum aestivum
TGTGCCAAAAGACGCAAATGGTCCCGGGCAAAGGTAAGGCGACATCCGTGGGAATACCATGCGTGAGGCCGCAAAGTGATATGAGGTGTTACATGCTAGATCGATGTGGCATTGAGTCGGGGTCCTGACAGCGTTGGTATCAGGGCTTGACTGCCTGTAGGATTACCAAGCCAAACTGGTCGAAGTTGAGTCTAGAAATTCTTTAGTTATATAAGGGAATTGATTGTGGGATGGAACGTAAGGCTCTTTTTACTCCTTATATCTCATGCCTTCTGATCTGAGTCATCATCTTCTCTTCTACGGGGATTAAGAACTAGGCTATCTCTTCTTTCTATCAGGATCACGTGTTACTAATCCGTAGACTTATAAGATTGTTGGATTTAAGTCTCAGTTCAGTTCCTACTACTTTCGTATGTTAATTGTTGATCTCGGAACCTTGATATTGTGCTTCTGAGTGGTTATGCCACCATTTTGTAGTATGTCTCAAATCTTTTCTGAGCATTTACAACCGTTATGCTGTCCGAGTCATCCCAGGTTTCTAAATAGTCTGATGCATTTGCAAAATCCTTTCCCTCTGGTTTCAATGTTCCTTTATGCCAGCTCAATCACACTAATTGTTGAGCTGAGGTATTCTATTGCCTTGACATTTATGTTGGAATTATTATTATGACCCTAGGTGTCTCAGGGGATCATCTAGTGGTCTAGCCATGATTTGTGTCCTAGCGTGATGATTCTGGCCTTTATTCTCGAAAGCATTCCGTGATGCTACTTAGTAGTAGGTATTCTACTCCTGGGTTTTGAACCCGAGATTCACTCTACTTACCTCATGTTGATAGTGTTTGCTAGTTCCTTTAGGATATTAGTAACCTTTGCGATAGTTCTCGAGGTTCGTGGTACATCCTT
>NW_025300734.1:0-903 GCF_018294505.1 Triticum aestivum
CACCGTTTAGATTTTGGGTTTTGTTTAGATTAAAAGTTCGCCATAGCTGCAACTTCGCGTACTTCGTTTGTGTTCAACGACCAGACAAATGCGTCACAGAACCCCACCTTGATCAATAAAGCTTTCATCTTATATTCGCAATATCCAGATTGCAATCTCAGTTTCTTGCTTGTTCTTCGTTTGCTCGCAGGAAACAGACCCTCGTGGTCAGGTTGATCGTGCTCCGGCGTGGTCAATAACCTCTCGGAGTTGGTTTAGCGATTGCTAAGGCGCGACGTCCACGCACGTTCGTAGTCGGATCGTCAAAGTCGACTGCCACCAAAGCGATATCCATCATCTCATCGAAAGACGGGACACCTTTGCCTCTATCAAGTGGTATCAGATTTCCAGGTTGCTCGGTGAGATTTTACAGTTTTTCGTAGTTTAGATTGAGTCTGTTCTTCATACCTACAGTCCACGAAAAAGCCACAAAAAAATTAGGGTTAGTTCATCATATCCGAACCAATCTGAGCCTTTGCATAATCTTTTTAGGGTTTTGCTTTGTTGAATTTGCGGTTGCATCGTCGTGTCTAGTTGCTGGTCTTAGAGTCTAGTCTTTTAGAGTTTCGAGTTCTGGTCATAAGTTGTCACGCCGCCGCCGCACCATCATCATCGTCCCTGCCATCTACCACCACCAATCCGTGTCCATATACCACCACCGATCCATATCCATATACTACCACCGCTACCACCACCGCTGCCATATACCACCACCATATATCCACCACCAATCCGAGTTCCTTCCATATTAAGTTTGTTTTCGGGATCCATCTAATTTCCGATTCGTGTTTGCTTGTCTGAGTAGGTTTCGGATTCCAGCAATCTTTTGCCGTCCGTAGAAGAGGTTGGTTTCCAAAAAAAAAA
>NW_025300735.1:0-903 GCF_018294505.1 Triticum aestivum
AGAATCGACCCAAACAACGAGTTTTGAACAACCACACATAGCACACCTTGGGGTTCGACAACCATGGAAAGCGTTTTGGGACCCCAAAACGGTGAGTAATAGTCCATGAAAGAGGCCAGAATCGGACAAACCTAGGATTAGTGATGATCGACACGTAAACGCACTCAGGGGTTCGTTAATCGTGGAAATCACTCCAGGACCCCAAAATAGTGAGTAATAGTCCATGAAACGGGTCAGAATCGGCCAAAACTGCGAGTGTTGATGAGTGACACGTAAGCGTACCTTCGGGTTGAACAAGTGTGGAAATCGCTTCGGGACCCCAAAATGGTGAGTAATAGTCCACGAAACGGGTCAGAATTGGCCAAAACTCTGAGTGTTGACGATGGACACGTAAATGCACTCCTGGGTCGTCAATCATGGAAATCGCTCTGGGACCGAAAACTGTGAGTAATAGTGCACAAAACGGACCAGAATTGGCCAAAATTGATAGTGTTGATGACCACACGTAAATGCACCCTGAGATTGGTCAATCGTGGAAATCACTTCGGGACCCCAAAACTAAGTATAGTCCAAGAAACGGGCCAAAATCGACCCAAACTACGAGTTTTGAACACCCACACATAGCACACCTTGGGGTTCGACAACCAGGGAAAGCGTTTTGGGACCCCTAACTGGTGAGTAATAGTCCATGAAAGAGCCCAGAATCGGACAAACCTAGGATTATTGATGACCGACACGTAAACACACTCAGGGTTCGTTAATCGTGGAAATCACTCCAGGACCCCAAAATAGTGAGTAATAGTCCACGAAACGGGTCAGAATCAAGCAAAACTGCGAGTGCTGACGACCGACACGTAAGCGCACTTTGGGGTTGAACGACTGTGGAAATCTCTTCGGGCCCCC
>NW_025300736.1:0-903 GCF_018294505.1 Triticum aestivum
GGCTAATAACCAATTAGCGATCGCACCTAGTGGCTTCCTACAGTCAGCCTGGCTCTGGTACCAAGCTTGTCACGACCGGTTTTCCAATAAAAATATTTATTGATAAACCAGTCTTTTGAGTCCAGTATGAGAGAAATCCTCCTCACTGGTAGACAATTTCTTGATACAATAAGCCAGTAGCATAAAATATATTACAGGGTTGAACTGCGGCTGCTCAACCAAATCATTACAAGCACGCCAATAATCATACATAATGGCGGACAGGACACAGTGGTGTGGAGACATACTACTGACTCATGGATAGGTTGGTGGTGGAAAAGCACAGCGGGGAAGGAAATACAAGACTCTAAGAATATCATTTCATCGAACGTCGGGGTGAGGCTCGATAAATTTATTTGGTAGCGGAAGTGGATATAAAACAGTGGCCAAATCCAGGGTCGCACGAGACTGACTGGGACTCCTCTAAGTGTCGGACTCGCTATCGAATTCTTCATCCATGAGATCGCCTTCGTCAACATCTGGCCAAATCAACAAGCCAGTGAGTACTTTGAAAGTACTCGCAAGACAGTTCGGATGTAAGATATAACAAATGCATGCATGGATGCAACATGATTAATTCCTTAATGCACAATAAATAAAATTGGCATAACGGGTAAGTAAAATGGGAAAACGGCGGTAGTCCGCCTGAAATTCCACAGAACATAAATAAGGACCGATCGGGTGTCTGAAGCGACGCCTCGAAAGGTGAACAAATAAAAATAAGGAAAATGATGCCACAGTCGGGCATCTTAGCGACACCACATAAAGGGCTTTTAAAAGAAATGCCACGGTCGGACGTCTGAGCGACATCGCAGAAAGGGCTTTAAAAGAAATGCCACAGTCGGACGTCTGAGCGACATCGCA
>NW_025300737.1:0-903 GCF_018294505.1 Triticum aestivum
AACAACCATTATTCTTAGACTTAAATGAGTAGCCATCTCGTATTAAACGAGATCCTGATACAATGTTCATGCTCAAACTTGGCACTAAATAACAATTATTAAGGTTCAAAACTAATCCCGTAGGTAAATGTAGAGGCAGCGTGCCGACGGCGATCACATCGACTCTGGAACCATTCCCGACGCGCATCGTCACCTCGTCCTTTGCCAGTCTCCGTTTATTCCGCAGCTCCTGCTGTGAGTTACAAATATGAGCAACGGCACCGGTATCAAATACCCAGGAGTTACTACGATTACTGGTAAGGTACACATCAATCACATGTATATCAAATATACCTTTGGTGTTGCCGGCCTTCTTATCCGCTAAGTATTTGGGGCAGTTCCGCTTCCAGTGACCCTTCCCCTTGCAATAAAGGCACTCAGTCTCAGGCTTGGGTCCATTCTTTAACTTCTTCCCGGTAACTGGCTTACCAGGTGCGGCAACATCTTTGCCGTCCTTCTTGAAGTTCTTCTTACCCTTGCCCTTCTTGAACTTAGTGGTCTTATTGACCATCAACACTTGATGTTCTTTCTTGATTTCAGCCTCTGCTGACTTCAGCATCGAGAACACTTCAGGAATGGTCTTTTCCATTCCCTGCATGTTGTAGTTCATCACAAAGCTCTTGTAGCTTGGTGGGAGCGACTGGAGGATTCTGTCAATGACCGCCTCATCTGGGAGGTTAATGTTCAGCTGGGTCATACGGTTGTGCAACCCAGACATCTTCAGGATGTGCTCACTGACAGAACTGTTTTCCTCCATCTTACAACTGTAGAACTTGTCGGAGACATCATATCTCTCGACCCGGGCATGAGCTTGAAAAACTAGTTTCAGCTCTTCGAACATCTCATATGCTCCGTGATGCTCAA
>NW_025300738.1:0-903 GCF_018294505.1 Triticum aestivum
GACCAAATTTCAAACTCAGTTCTCTGTTCTTGACGCCGTCTTTGAAGGCGCATACTGCCTGATGATCAGAGACATTTTCCACAGTGTGGTGCAAAGTGATCCACCTCTGAATATACTCTCTGAGAGTCTCATTAGTTTTCTGCACGCAGACTTGCAACTCTGTCAATCCCGCTGGTCGCTTGCAAGTCCCTTCAAACGTTCTGACGAACACTCGGGACAGATCTTCCCAAGTGTAAATGCTGCTAGGAGGTAATTGAGTCAACCATGCCCTGGCAGAACCTTCCAACATGAGGGGCAAATGCTTCATGGCCACCTCGTCGTTCCCACCACCGATCTGAACTGCCACTCGGTAGTCTTCAAGCCAAGTTTCAGGCTTAGACTCACCAGTGAACTTGCTGACTCCTGTTGCCAACCTGAAATTGGGGGGGGGATAACTGCGGCTCTGATAGCTTTGCTGAAACATTCAGGACCAGAAACATGTACTCGACTGCTCGTGGGTACATCTCTGTCGAGTGCGCCTCGATGGGCTCTGTTCCGGTCGACCAACCCTTGCACGATAATGGATCGCGCGTCGAAGCCTGGCTCTCTGGGGTCAACTGGAACCCTACGCCCTGTACTGTACTGACGCCTATCATCTGGCTGCCGAGGAGCGTAAGACCCACCCCTCGGAGGGGAATAGGGCACTCGACGCCTATCATCTCGGTCGAGTCTGTCGCCATATTGATCTCGCCGATTCTCACGCCCTTCGCGCCGCGGAGGCGATCTGGGGCTGTGAGCCGACTGAACCGTATTCACAGTGACAGATCGACTGTGAATTCTGTTGCGTGACTGAGACACGGCTGAATTCTGATCTCCTGCTGCCCGGAGCAGATCCCTGATCTGCAGCAAACCTCTGCCAGCTTC